>NC_136523.1:27191362-27203862 GCF_053919585.1 Euprymna scolopes
TTATTATTATTATTATTATTATTATCATCATCATCATCATTATTATTGCTTTCATCATCATCATCATCATCATCATTATTATTATTATTATTGTTATTATCATCATCATCATCATCATTATTATCATTATCATTATTATTATTATTATTATTATTATTATTATTATCATCATTATTATTATTATTGCTTTCATCATCATCATCATCATCATCATCATCATCATCATCATCATCATTATTATCATCATCATCATCATCATCATCATCATTATTATTATTATTATTATTATTATTATTATTATTATTATTATTATTATTATTATCTTCGCATTGCTTCCAGTTGTCTAGCTCCTCTTTTTGCAACCTGACTGAAACTACCGATTCAGGAAAGATGTAATTAAAGCTTGCGCAACCCTTGAATCAAACGCGTAGTAACCCTTACAGGGGTATTCATTATGTTCTCAGACTGAATGGAGGTGTCGCATCAAAAGGAAAAGAAGAAAAAGTAGAGGAAACAAAAAAAACGAGATCGAAAACTCGCACTTGGCCTTTTGGCTAGGAGCAAAGTTTAGTATCTGTTCTGATACTATACTTCACATTTTCTGTCCTCGGTCAGCGGAGGAAAAATCCTTCATGACTGAGGCATTTTTTTATTTCTATTCAAAATGCCCATTTTGCGGGAGCTAGATTTTCCCCGCATAAAAGCAGACCTTGGGTCTAACTATGCCCTCATGGGTAGGTAAGTATATAGGAACAAAAACTATGACGACAACAACAAACAAAAAACAAAAACAAGAACAAGAAAACCGGGAAATGAGAGAACGCCACGACCTACAAGGAAGGAAAAACGAAACCAATCTGTTTTTTTTGTTTTTGTTTTTTTGTTCTGTTTTGTTTTTTCTGGTAACATTCCCAGTTGTTAATGTCTTGTTCGTGACGGCGTTTGACGACGAGAAACGAGCAAATAAATATAAGCCCTATTCGTTGCACTAAAAACGAAAGTGAAAGTAGACCGTCCCATAAGAACATGTCGTTTGTTTTTGTTTGTTTGTTTTTTTCAACGCCGTCGACTCCAAATTTATTTCATCGATAAAGAAGGCAAACGAGCAAATATTAAAAACAATTATCACAAACTAACAACGCCGACGCCACTACCAAATCCTAAAGGAACACGACCTAATGAATTCGAGAATTGTTTATGATGAAAACGCAAGAATTAAATTGCTTCATTCCTTTTAACCGTTTGCGTCCTCAACCAACCATTTTCATTTTCATTTCGAGATGCGTCCACGTGTTTCTACAAGACGTACTATTCATCATTGGATTGGTCCATCGGTTATACTTTAGTTTGGCAGAAGTTTCGGACATTTTTTTTTTTTTTTTTTGATAAACACACAACAAAAACCTAGTAAAACATGTTACAAAATGCAAGATTAGTTTCTCGTATATTTAGCTGGATAGTTTGTTTTTGTTTTTTGTTTTGTTTTGTTGTTTATCTTATTTTAAATCATTTATTTATTCATTTGTTTTTATGTTTGGAATCCTTTTTTGAGATTAGGCTTCATATTTTATACATTTTTCTTTTTTTTAGGACTTCATAGTTTTTGTTATTTCATCTTGTTTCGGCCAACTATTCATCTGGCCTTTTCAGCTGATTATTGAATGCCTTTGAAATTCTTTATTTTTTATTTATTTTTTTTATTACATTTTCACCCCAAACAAGGCAAATTGCCACTTTGGTGTAGGGGGCTACTATCAGGGTCAACAACTACTGTGGTACTATGTAGGGATTTGAGCAGCAAGATGTCGGTTCACGTTACACTTGAACTTCTGCACGTCAGTACTGTTGGGGGACCAGGGACCTGGAATGAAATTCCAGAGTCTAGCGGTTCTGGGGAAGAAACTATTGGAGTAAAAAGATCTTTTACATCTAGGGATCTCTACAGTGTGGGGGTGGGATTTAGCAGCCTGTCGGGTTTGTCGAGGGTGCTCATGTCGTGGGGGTACAAGTGCTTGCAGTTCCTCAGAACATTCACCACTAAAATACTTGTAGAAAAGGCAGAGGGATGCAACATTTCGTCGATGGGACAGATGCTGAAGCTTAGATGCCAGTTTAGGGCCTATAAGTTTTGCGGCCAATCAACTCTAATATTCTGACTTTCTTTACTCCTCCCACGCCTCTCATCATGTAGCTGTTCACAGATTCCCTGCCTTCCCTGATTCTCTTATGCCACTCAAAAACTTATGCTCGAATCATGCAAGATGACACAAAAGCAGTCTGAAACATTCCATGCGTTTCTGTGATATTTTTTCCAAGTTTAAAACAGAATTTCATTCATATTGGTCTTCTAAAGTATCCTCGCGTCCAGATTGCATTTTTGAAATCAACCAGCTGTTACAATCCAGCTTTAGTAGGGTGCATTCAAATTCCTGCTGTAGCTGTTCATTTTAATCTGAAATCATAAAAATTGGTTAGTCATCTCATAGGATGTATAGTAATGACATACTGTATTTCTCAACAATTTTAAAGGCCTATAGAAAAATAAGTCTGGAAGCTTATGGAAGGCATTTCGTATGTTCTGCAAAGAAGACGCAAGGATTCGTTCGCTAACTTTCCTAAAAGTTTTTTTTTTTTAATGGGCTTAAGATGGATACTTATATTAATAAATATTTACTTTTTGAATTTTCTGTCTACTAAGATGAGTTACGAAGACGCATAAAGATTCGAGGTAGCTTTCAGATTAAATTGTTGGGAATTATTGGTCGTGTCTTGTTTGCATGGCTTCCTTTCATATCCTTTTTATTTTTCCTTTTCTTGCTCTTTCTCAATTGTTTCATTTGTTCTATTTCTTTCTTTTTTCTATTTCTTTTGTCTATTTCTTTTTTTCTATTTTATTTTTCTATATCTTTTTTCTAATTTATTTTTTTCTATATCTTTTTTCTATTTCTTTTTTTCTATTTTATTTTTCTATTTCTTTTTTTCTATTTTATTTTTCTATTTCTTTTTTTCTATTTTATTTTTCTATTTCTTTTTTCTATTTTATTTTCTATTTCTTTTTTCTATTTCTTTTTTTCTATTTCTTTTTTTCTATTTCTTTTTTCTATTTCTTTTTTTCTATTTCTTTTTTCTATTTCTTTTTTTCTATTTCTTTTTTTCTATTTTATTTTTCTATTTCTTTTTTCTATTTCTTTTTTTCTGTTTCTTTTTCTTCTATTTCTTTTTCCTCTATTTTTTTCTTCTATTTCTTTTTCATTTCTTTTTTCTATTTCTTTTTTTCTATTTCTTTTTCTATTTCTTTTTTTTCTATTTCGTTTTTTTTGTATTTCTGTTTCTGTTTATTTTTCTATTTTTTTCTTCTATTTCTTTTTTTCTATTTCTTTTTTTTTTCTATTTCTTTTTTTCTATTTCGTTTTATTTTTGTATTTCTGTTTATTTTTCTGTTTCTTTTTCTATTTTATTTTTCTATTTCTTTCCTATATCTTTTGATTTCCTTTTCTCTTTCTTTGTTTTTGTATTTCTTTTTCTATTTTTTCTTTTTTTATTTTTATTTCCCTTTCTACACAAAACCTATCCACGAACATTCTTAAACGCAATAAGTAAATTCGTGTAATTTTTTTTGTAAGAAATTGGCTCAGCCGTTTGTGAAACAAACTTATAAACATTCACAGACAAACTACATTTTATATATATGTATACTAGCAGAAAGACTTGATGTTGTCCAGTATTGAATTGGGATCAAGAAAAGTTCCACCAATCCCATATATTATTGTCATCGAAATGTGTGACATCGTCACTTAGGCCCCCCCCGGCAGTGTACAATGAGGAACCTTCGCATGCCTTGCCGGAACGACTTAGTCCACAACACATTGTAGTCTTCATTGCACTGTAGAGAACCCATTGTTAGTTTCATATAATGGCTTCACTTAAAGTCTGAATGCAAAAGTCAAGTAAACTTGTTCAATTGTTTTTTAAACAAAAATATTCATTTTCAACGTGCCCTCGTGTTATCAAAGAACCAACTGTTGATTTCATGAAATTATTTTTACATAATCATCTTCTTCTATAATATAAACCTCACCTGTCTCTTTAAATGTATGTATGTATGTATCTATGTATGTCCCGCAAAAACTTTCGACAGAGGTGACAGATTTTCATAAAGACGGTATTCTTTTGAAGCTTGACCCTTCGGACGACAAATATTGAAAAATTGGCTAAAATTATTAATTCCTTCACCCTCAACTGGGCACTTTTATAAGGAGGAAGAGTCGTTTTTTTCGTCGATATTTTCGAAAGGCATCGCCTCTTTTCGATTGTCTTGCATTAATTTAAACGTACGTCACTTCCGGTTTGGCGATGGGTGCAACAGCTAAAGCGTCATTTTTTTTTTCACTTCTTTTCCTCCTTCACCGTACGCGTTTTTCTACTACCACTTTTTATTTGCGCTCGCAATTTTCCCTTTTTTTTTCGCCGAACCAACACCGTTACACACACTTCCACTTTTTCCCCCGCCTTATCATCACGGGTTCGAGCCTGCCTGCGTACCTGCCTGCTTACTTCCACTTTTTGTTTTTAACACACATCTCCAAACACCCGGGCAACGACAGGCACCCAGGCTAGTTTGAATCAGAATGAAACGTACAAAAGTCAAGTATCATACTTTTATGGTACTCTAAAAAAAAAAATCATTTCGGACGCGCCCCTGTCGTAGAAAAGAATCTACAGTTGATTTTATATGGATTTTTCTGATTATGCGGTGATAAAACTTCCCAAATTCAATTGTGATGTTAGGTTATATAAAAGTGTTAACTTTCGTCGAAATCAGACTTTCTTTAACCGGATTGATTTGATTATCGATTTTCGTCATTTGAGTCATGTCGATATAAAACCTACATAAGAACACTCCCAGATTCATTTAGTACCCGTGTGTGCATTTTTTTTTAAATATGCTCAGCCGTTTCCGAGTACATAGAGAACGAACATACACATTTTTTTATACGAGGTTCCTTCTATAAGTTTCTAGACTTTTTTCGTATGAGTACCTTTGTTGATAGGACACACATGAAATTCTAGTCCGCTTCAAAATAATCTCCTCCGGCTACGGAACATTTTACGCAAATATTACACAAATATAAATCATATCTACATGAGTATAATTATATGTAATAGTTTACTAAAGATGATCATACCATAAGAAAACTGCTCAATATTAATAGGAAATTAATTAAAATGAATGTTTTAAAGATATGCAAATTAGCTAGATCTTTTGCAGATGAATGCAATTCAACGACCCTTATATAATAAAGCATTTTCTTTCTAAATAAATAGAAAAAAGGATTTTTTAATATGAATATCAATACACAAACAAAAGAAATTATAGGGGGATTGATTGACCGCCACTTTACAGTGCTTCATTTTTTTATTTACAAACAGCTTTGGATAATGCTAAGAAGTAGCAGACTATATAATTTGATAACGGAGGTCAGTCATAGAAGAGATATTTATATAGTCAGACACAGGCAGAATTTCGCTGTATCACAGCATATTAGTGTGTCTAGACAAGTATTCATCCCAAACCAGGAATCGAACCTCTCACCGTCTAGTTGATAGTCGCAAAAAAAAAGTACGATAATACAAATAAATATTTTTGAAGTACTCCTCCAATAACCAAACTGAGCTGTTGTTGTGCTTTCCTTAAAATGTATATATGAATAAACATGATAAACCCTCTGCCCTCGTGGGGAGGCAAGTACATAGGAACACTGTTAGGAAAGTCGTTGATAACGATGGCCGCACGTGTTTGGAGTGTTGATAAGCTCCACCACTTGATCGGCTAACATCAAAGAGAATAAATAACCTACGAGAGGATTTAGGAGTGAACAAGTTATCGAGAAGAAACCACTTAAGGATCGGCATTCTAGTCATTTAAAAAAATGAAAACTCACGATATACGAGCAATTACACACACACACACACACACACACACACACACAAACACACACACACACACATATATATATATATATGTGTGTGTGTGTGCGCGCGCGCGTGTGTGCGTGTGTATATATATATATATATATATATATATATATATATATATATATATACAGGGTGGAACAATAAAAGTGTCGTCCTGACGAAAACAAGTTTATTTAAAAACTTTTATTGAAAAATTAATTCACATATGTAGCCGCATTCAGGCTCAATCACTGATTCGATACAAGTCCGGAACTTGGAGCGTACCTTTTTCACAAGTGCCGGCGGGAACTTGGCGAATACTCGGCGGATGATGGTGATCAGTCTGGCTTTGGTGTCGTGGATGGTCATGTTCGTGATATTCTCGACGTATGACCAAACGAAGTAGTTCAGCTCCTTCTGAAAACAAATCTGAGTCTCTTTGGACATGTGGGCCGGCGCCGAGTTTTGCTGCCACGTCCAGGGTCTGCCAGCGGTCACCTGATTGAACCAGGGGGATCATGCGCACCTAGGAACGCTTTTTCTTTATTTTCATGCTGCCTTAAAACATGTGAGGTGGCATGATGTGGACCTCACTTGAAACCACACCAAAGATCATAACCTTGTGTCGCACCAAAGATCATAACCGTGGGCAAAAACTTCATAGAGTTGTGCCTTCAAGTATTAAACCATTTGGATTTACATCTATTTTTTTATAAATAATTTTACCAAAAATTCTTCATAAGTTTTGGGTTGGGATTCTATTTTAGCTGAAGGAACAAACGTTATAAATAGATTGGAGCTGAGGCACTCAGTCATATGAATATATTTTTTATTTTTGAAACCGCAACTTTAGAATATATAGAAAATCAATTGAATATAAAATCTATAATAATATAAACGAAATCTGCAAGAATTAAAATGTCATATTTAAGCGTATTTTAGGACCGGGTTATGCCGGACGTCCCTGCTAGCTTAGATAAATACTTTTACAGTTTAAACAAAAAAGCTACAATAATATCAGAGCGTCTCCATTTCCGCTGAACATCTACAGGATGCCAACCTCAATATATTACATATGAATGATCCCCCTTTGTGGAATTTCCATAGGTCCCGCTAGTATATATATATAAGAATTTCTCCACTATATATATATATATATATATATATATATATATATATATATATATATATATATATATATATATATACGAGCAAACAGTTAATAAAACATGTTAAAAACACTTTGAAAAAGAGTTAAAAACATATTTAATTTTAAAAAAGGATGCACAAGATAAGTGGATAGTCATTAATCCGCGGAGTTTCGAAGAAATACTTTCCTTCTCATCAGAGGGTAGGAATTAGCAAAATGCAGGATCGGATTTTGCATACAAAAGTATTTGATGAAACAAAAAGTAAGTCAAAGATCTTATTTGATAACAAAAAAGTGAAGCAGAGGGAATATGGTGAAGAAAAAGGTGATTGCACGTGAATGGATAGTCTTGGTGGAAGATAAATAATCCAGTGACGGTAAAATACAAATATATAACTTCAAGAAAGTTAATTGAATTTCCATTTTCACAAGTAAAATCCAAGGAAATAGGGTGTCTCAATAAAATGTATACACTCTTTAAATGACTATAAAACCAATATTTATTATAAGAAAGAAAAGTTTCATTCATCAAAATATAGTGAATAATAATAAAGTGTTCAAATTATTGGCTATTGTGGTCCATGAACAGTTGAAGACGCTCACTTATTGAATCGAAAACGTTCCTAATCGGTTCAATTGGTATGTTGACACATCTTCTTTCAATAGTTTTCTTCAACTCATTCATTGTAGCTCGTTTTGTCGTGAGAACCCTGTGTCTTACATGTCCCCACCCTCGCCACAAAAAAAGAGAAAATCCATGGGGAAGGGGTCAAATCCTGTGTGTGGACAGCATTCGATACTTTCTCTCCGTCGTAACTATCTGTTTCGCAGGTGACTATCAAGATATGCTATTATGTCATGATGATATTGGAGAAGTGCTCCATTCTGCTGGAAGTGCCATTTTTTAAATTCCTAAACATCTCTTGGGAACGTGATATATTCATGTAGAAAGTTTAGATAATTTAAAGAGTGTATACATTTAATTGGGGCACCATGTATATACCATAATGATAAATAAAAACTATAAATCAGATATTTACATGTACATGCCTTCAATAAAAAAAAGGGGCAGGGAAATATCCTTATTTCGCGGAGTTTCAAAAGAATGTTATGTTTTTCTCGTCAAAGGACAGACACTGCTTAGCAGATATATATAGTGCGCAGATAGAATCTGCTGGTTTTAGCACTTTCTTAAACTGCATTTTATGATGGTGGTCATAAAATGGATAATTATGCTTGTGAAATAATGTTTGCATTTGGTGGTTGTGTAACATAATTTTTTTTAGAAAAGTTCGTATAAAAATTGCCGGGAGGGGGAATGAAGAAATAAAAATTCCAAACCGGATTTGTTGAATCCAAGATGTGATATTGTCCTTCGTAAATATCATGAACCGAAAGATGTATAAATCCGTTTTAGAATTTTAAAACTGTTGGAAAAAGATTCTAGTGAAGATTTGAAGGGAATTAATCCTAAGTGGTCGCCATTTTTTTTAACCCAAAATCTGTTAAACGTTGAAATTAGATCCATTGTCAGGGAAAACAAGAATAAACAGAAAGGTATCACAAAGTTCTCTTCAACGCTAGGATCCTTGCTTCCATAAGCCGTTTGAATGAAAATTGGTTGTTATTCTTCAGTAAGTAGGTCGACCGCAGCGGACAAGTTTTGTGGGTGGTGTATAGCTACTGGGACAGGTTGGGTTAAAGCAGAAGAGAGGAAATGGGGGAAAAGAGAAAGAGAGTAGCTTGAACATTTTTGTGAGTGAGGGGGGGGGAGTGAGTGTTGCTAATAGGACAAAGGGGCGGGGATAGAGTTAAACAATTAGGCCTTCGATGTTTGGATATAAGAGAATTTAGAATAGCATGTTGATATTAAATTGGTGCAATAATAATGTCGTTTTATATATATATATATATATATATATATATATATATATATATATATATATAAATATATATAGTGAAAATGTCTGTCTGTGTGTGTCTGTGTACATTTCCCTACTAAATAACTCTGTCAATTTTCGGTCGAGAGACTTGAGATTTTACATAAGGGGGTACTGAGATTTTGAAAAAATCTTTTTAATCGGTTTTCCGCCACAAATCTAGCTGTCAAGGGGTTAAAGTTCAAAGATTTGACCTTTGAAAACTCTACGAAACTCCTCCGCCAATTATGGGTCTAAACACTTGAAATTTTTTATGTAGGCTACTTAGAAATGGATCAATTTTTTAAAATAAGATTTGAGCTCAAAACAATAAATGTTAAGGGTTAAAAATGAAGGTCAAATTAAAAAAAATTACCTCTGCGGTCTCTACCAAATTACTTCGCCAATTTCTTCCATAAACTTTTAAAAATCAATATAAACGGTATTCAGAGATAGGGCAAGCCTTTTAATTGGTTTGGGTCGAAAATTTGAGCTGCCGATGGGTCAAAGTTTAAAAGATTTGACCTTTGCGGTGTCTAGCAAACTACTCAGCCAATTTTGGGTCTAAACATTTGAAATTTATACATAATGGGTATTCAGATATACTGCAAGCATACATATATATATATATATATATATATATATATATATATATATATATATATATATAGTTGAACGTAAAAAAAACGACATATTTTTGCACTAACCTAATAAAAACGAGAGAGGATGAAAAAGGAAAAGGGGAACACAATAAATTGGACAGAGGCAGAGAGAAGAGCACGTGGTATATGTTCGCTACGGTCATAGAACTAACTTAGTCGGATGAATTCTAAAATATTGTATTAATTAAATTAAATATATGTTGACATTAAAAAGTATATCTTTTCGAGCAAAAGTCTATTAGAGCAGATAATTCTCTTTATTACGACTAGACGGGATATAGATTTATAAATTCGGGTAATTCCAAGGATTTGAAGATAATTTTAGGATAGAATTATTCATAATGCAGTAGAATAATTTTTTTTTAACAAAGCAGATGTTTTTTAAGAGTCAAATTTTCTACAAATTGTAATATACTAGCATTGCAGCCCGGCGTTGCCCGGGTGTTTGGAGGTTTATGTTAAGCAAAAAAAAAGCGTTCAATTTTTTTTTTAACTTTGACCCCTATTCTGACCCCTTATCATTTATTGTTCTGGGCTCAAATCAAGTTATAAAGTTAGATCCATGTCCAAGGAATCTATCTCTTAAATTTCAAGTGTTTGGACTCAAAATTGTCGGAAGAGTTTGGTAGAGTTCTCAAAGGTCAAATCGTTGAACTTTAACCCCTTAACAGCCAAATTTCTGTCCGAAAACCGATCACATCGATTTTCCCAAATCTCAGTACCCTGTATATCAAATTTCGAGTCTGTAGACTTACAACTGACAGAGTTATTGCGTAGGAAAATGTACACAGACACACAGAGATACGTTCACTTTATAGATATATAGATTATAATAATAAAATTTGAAATTTGATTATTTCAATTATCATAACTTATACGAATAATCATCCTAATAATACTACAGGGAACAACTAATATCATAATTGTAATTATGATAAATCTATATGACTGTTTAAATTCTTTATGAATTACACTAACTATCTTGATAATAATGGTCGTCAGATAAATAAGTTCTATTTATCCTAGCAAATTTAGTGACTGCAGCCAGATGATAATAAAAATAATATTAATAATACTAGAAATAAATCTATATATGCTAATTATGATAAATTGCAATGTAGCAGCTATAATAACCTAGTGACAAATTTGAAAAACTGATGTAGTTAAAGTATATTTGGAGTTGCGCATGGACGAATTATAATATTTGGGGGGGGGCCTGAGTACATTGTTGTAGTTATATATATATATATATATATATATATATATATATATATATTAATTTTAAAGAATAACTGTAGACGGTACCGGATTATTACCTGGTATATGGTCTGATTGGTAACTACGGAAACTGTAGATTTTGTTGTTGAGATATATTCAATTTAGACAGTAAATCTAATTAAGGGGCAGTATATTATTTAACATAAATTTAAGGTAAGATAAGCCGGGAACAACTGGGGTTAGTTATAAGGCAGTTGAAAGGGTGCAAATAGGTTAGGTGATTTCAAACTTATTATATTTTTATTTAGCTTTATGCTTGCATTGCAATATCAATCCACTATTTGTGTAAACCAAAACAATATTTTGTGTGAAACTCATTATTCTAACTGATTCAGGTGACAGATTTTGGAATCTTGGGGTATAGGATTTAAGATTACCAATAATTGTCCATTTAATAAGGAAATGGGTGTTTCTAGATTTAAAAATTTTTTTAATGTTGCTAGAGATTTCTCTGTTTCACTTCTGCGTCTCTATTGTTAAATGATGACATGTTTTTTAAGATTCTCAGCTTAATTAATGTGAAGGTGGACCCCATATACATATATGTTTTTAGTGCATGTTGGTTATTTTTATTGCGGTTGTAGAGTCTACTTTCATTATGTTTGGGATAGGTTATGGGAAGAGAGCTGGGGTTTTGGAGTTGGTTGTCTAAGTTGTTAATATGGATAAAATCTATAGGGGAACCCTCATTATTCGTACTGTAAGTATTATCTATATGTAGGTTCATTGTAGGAGAATGTTGATCTACTTTATTATTATTAGACTGTTCTGAGGTTTAAGGATGCGATCGGTGGAAGAGTTTATTTGGGGGAGGGTTAGATGGTATTTCGGTAACGGTGCAAGATTAGATAACATACTTACGTATGCAGTTGCTGTCAAAGGGGCATTCACGTTTATTCTGAGAATTACATTTAGTTTAAGTGGCTATTGGGAAAGGAATTGCTAGAGTGTCTTTGATTTTCTTATTAAAAGATATAATAGTTTGGGCTGAGTTGGGAATTGTAGCATATGAGATTTTGATGGTGTTTTTATTGAATGAAGTGCTTTATTTATGTGGGTATTTGAATAAATTTATATGTTTTTTTTTACATTCTAGCGGAGGGAGGTATCTTATTTTTTTATCCTTATTCTTTTTCTTGGGCTAGACTTATTGTGGTTAGGGGGTTCAAGTTATTATTTCCGCTATTAAGCTTTTACTTCTACTGAGCTTTTGCTACTTGAGATAATATAAACAATGCATTTATTAGACTGACGTTTACTTTTGAATTTACACAGTAAACTTCCGCTATAAATTACATGACTGTATACATAGATATACATATGTGTGTGTATAGTACAAAATTACATTTTTTCTTTTTTATAACTTTTGTTTATTTCATCTTGGATTTCTTCATTAGAGCATTTTGTTAATGGGATGGTAATTTTATGATTTTATGTGTTCATAAAAGTCTCCTTTTTCTAGCCAACACGTCAGATGTTATTTCCATTTGATGTTATCAACAAAAGTAAAATTTTGTTTGCTTAAAAGACATTCCA
>NC_136523.1:27206362-27256362 GCF_053919585.1 Euprymna scolopes
GTGTGTGTGTGTGTGTGTGTGTGTGTGTGTGTGTGTGTGTGTGTGTGTGTGTGTGTGATGGGAATAACAATATGAAGGGATGCAAAACAACATGATGGGATAAAAAAACAAGTATATATCCTTCAATGTTTCGTCTTTATTATAAGACTTAATCAAGAAAAATCTTACATTAAAAACGAAACGTTAATGGCACATAACTTGGTTTGGTCCTTTTACACCTCTCTATCTCTCTCTCTCTCTCTCTCTATATATATATATATATATATATATATATATATATATATATATATATATATATACAGGGTGGGCCAAAATAAGGGTCCTATTTTTAAATTTGAATAACTTCCACAAAATAAATGTTAAACTCACCAAACTTTATGTGTGTGTAGACTGACCCTTCCGAGATGTTTTGAAATAAACAAAACAAATTTTGGCCGAAAAACACTTCTTAAAACTTACAAAAACTAAAGTATTGTTTTTTACACTGTTTTGAGTTTTTTAAGCAAAAATAATGTTTTCTAAATGGGCGCCGTTGGCGGCTTCACACTCTTCGGCTCTTTTTAAAACATTTTCAATAACAGTTTGCAACATCTGAGGACTTATGGCTCTTATTTCTGCTTCAATATTTGCTTTCAGTTCCTCAATATTGTTTGGTTTATTGGCATAAACCTTTTCTTTGAGGTAACCCCATAAGAAAAAGTCAGGAGCTGTAAGGTCGGGTGATCGTGGAGGCCATTGAATGTCGCAACTGCGAGAGATAATCTGATTTCCAAATATACCCTGTAAAAGTGTAAGGATATCTCTCGCAGTGTGTGCTGTGGCTCCATCCTGTTGGGACCACATCCTGTCAGGTTTGGCGGCAACCCACGGTTGCAAGAAATTTTGCAGCATTTCTCGGTAGCGGTCACCCGTTACTGTTACCTGATTTCCGGCATCGTCTTCAAAGAAATAGGGGCCAATTATCTCTTCAGCAGTAACGCCACACCACACCGTGCACTTGAGTGGATGTAATGTGTGCTGCTGAATTATCCTTGGGTTCTCCGTACCCCATATTCGGCAATTGTGTTTATTGATGAACCCATCAAGATGAAAATGGGCTTCATCCGACATTATTAGTTTTTTGAGAAAATCGGGATCATCATTGGCCAAATCCTGGAGTCGCATAGAGTACTCATGCCTTTTTCATTATCTTGAGGTTGAAGTTCTTGAACTAGCTGCACTTTATATGGAAAATATCCTCTTTCTCTTAGCATTCTCCGAAGTGAGGTTCGAGAAATGCCAAGTTCTTTTGATCTTCTCCTTGTGGATGTGGATGCATCCTCCTCCAAACTTCTTTCCAATTCCTCGAAATTTTGAGCTGTTCGTACAGTACGAGGCCTACCACTTCTCGCCATGTCGGATATTCCTTGTTGGTCCCTAAAACGAGCAATAATTCCTCGGATTTCTTTTGCCGAAGGAGAGTTTCTAGTGTTGCAATGACGCCGATAGATGAGTTGAGTCTCCGAAATCGACTCATTGGATTTAAAGTATCACTCTATTATGAGGGTACGTTCCTTAGGGCTAATACGGCTCATGCTTGCTTAAGAATGGGTCCTTTACTTATTCTGAAAAAAAAAATCAATAAATAAAAAAGTTATGAATTTATAAAATAGGACCCTTATTTTGGCCCACCCTGTATATATGTATATATATATATATATATATATATATATATATATATATATGTGTGTGTGTGTGTGTGTGTGTGTGTGTGTGTGTGTGTGTGTGTGTGTGTGTGTGTATAGGGCGGCACAATAAAGTTATCGCTGTAAATAATACAAAACTACAGCTTTATTGTACAACTTTTACTGTAAAAATCCATTCAGGTAACATGATTATGTAGTACAGATGGCATCTATTAAATGTAGCTGCCTTCAGCCTCAATCACTTCTTCCATAGAGGCACGAGACTGGAAACGTACTTTTTCTACAAACGCCGGCGTGAGCTCGGCGAAAACTCGGCTATTCGGCGCATATTCGGCGAATACTCGGCGAATATGCGCCGAATACTTGGCAGATGACGGCGATCAGCCTGACTTTGATGGTTTTAGAGGTCATGATGATGATGCTCTCGACGGATAACCAAATGAAAATGATTTTACTTGTGCAAGTGGAAATTCAATTAACTTCTTGAAATTATATATTTGGATTTTACCGTCACTGGATTATTTATCTTCCACCAGACTATCCATTCATGTGTAATCACCTTTTTCTGCACCATATTCCCTCTGCTTCACTTTTTTTGTTTTCAAGTAAGATCTTTGACTTACTTGTTGTTTCATCAAATACTTTTGCATGCAAAATCCGATCCCGCATTTTGCTAATTCCTACACTCTGATGAGAAGTAAAGTATTTCTTCGAAACTCCGCGGATTAAGGACTATCCACTTATCTAGTGTTTCCTTTTCAGATAAAATATGTTTTTAACTCATTTCAAAGTGTTTTTAACATGTTTTATTAACTGTTTGATAACATAATTTAATTAAATTAATATATTTTATAAATATTATAGAATATATATATATATATATATATATATATATATATATATATATAAGAATGTGTGTGAGACCACTTCTGAACCTATATACTCAAAGAACTGTAAATTTATGTGGAAAGCTTTTTATTAGGTTTTCATCCGAAATGGCAAAACTCGAAAAATGGATAGTTGGGAGTGACCGGATTTATATCTGTTCGTCAACTGTTTCACGAATGCGCATGAGTGATTGACTCACATGACATATCCTTTATGTAAAGAATAAGGTTATAAACTCTAATTTATTTTGTGCAAACCCGAGATAATGCTTATTTCACTGTCTTTAAGTTTTCGTTTCGATCTCAGCTAAGGTATTATTATTTTTTTTTTTTTTTTTACTTACGAGAAGCGATGTGATTAGAAAAAATACAATACACTTATGTACATGTTTCTGTATGAATTAAAATATTAATAGTTATGTTTCTTTTATGACTGGGCAACGCCGTGCAGCCTGATATATATATATATATATATATATATATATATATATATATATATATATATATATATATATATATATATATAATAAAAATTACAATAAGTTTACCAAGGTAATCAAAATGGTAAACTTAAAATATATTATAAATATTAAAGAGTTAATATTTACAAGTAAAGTAATCTCAACCAGATGTAAAAGCTCAATAAAACCGAAAAGGAAATAGAGCTTATAATATGAATAAATGATTAATAAAACATGTTAAAAGACATCTTGAAAAAGAGTTAAAAACATATTTAATTTTACAAAAGGAAGCACAAGATAAGTGGATAGTCCTTAATATGCGAAGTTTCGAAGAAATACTCTCCTTCTCATCAGAGGGCAGGAATTAGCAAAATGCGGGATCGGATTTTGCATATAAAAATATTTGTTTCATTAAATACTTTTATATGAAAAATCCGATCCCGCATTCGTTTTGTTTGAGTTACCCTGTATATGCAAGACAAAGAATGCATTTCAATAAGTATATCTCATTAACCTATAGGTTTTCGATGTTTACCCATCTCATCAGAGTAAAAAAAATTAGCAAATATTATAAATGGTTTATACCTAATTTGCTAAAAACAATAAACATAGAAAATCATAAAAAAGTTTTTTAAGTTTTTAAATCATAGAGTAAGGGAAATGTTGGCTCAAAATGTAAAGGAAATTGTAAATTTGGTAGATTTCAAATTTCAAATCATTTCACATCATAAAATTTAAATTGCTAAATTATGATTTATTTACTCTATCTGGAATATTAAATTTATTTAGCTGGGATTGTCTTTATAAAATACTAGATTACCCGTGACCCGTTGGGTCAGTATGTTATATTAGCTATGAAATTAATGCATGAACGTGACACTTGTGATGTAAAGAATATGTTTTTTGTGAAAGAACAGAAATCTGGGAGTATAAAAAAATGGAAAAAAGAATATAGATAGATTTCTATGAGGCGTTCTGTTTATAACTGCTTAGTTTTAAAAAAAAACTTACAGCCATTGCATTACAAGTGGTTTGTCATACTAATAGGTAAATGTGCACTGAACAGATACCGTAATACTTAAAGTTTAATTCAAATTTTGATATATCTTTTAATTTAAACGCGAAAAAATAACAATTGGGACGCTGAAAACGTACGCAGTAAAACAATACGTTCTATTATCGTGTTGATTATTTGTTTATGTATGCATGCGCAACCGGAAGTCGTAAACCGGATGTTGGATTACAACACCCGTTACAAGGTCATTTGAGTTTTATGATTATATAGATTACAGCTAATAATATTTTGTAAGACCGATAATCACTGGATTTCCATACGAGTAGATCTATTGCAATACACTATTCTAAAGTGTATATATATATATATATATATATATATATATATATATATATATATATATATTACTGATGTGAAAACACTTTACTCGAAAAAATAGAGAGTGGTTCTGAGTATGTTCAGATGGGGAGGTGATGAAGAAGACAAATCAGAAAACGAACTAGTTTTGTTTTTCCACGAAATGTGCGCAACAATTGATCGTATCCCAAAAGCCAAACATGGTCGACTTCGAGCAAAAACTTGCGAGATGACAACCTCATCGGCTGTTAAAAACATTGCCGTCTTTTCTCATTAAACCAAATACGAGAACAAACGTCTCCCGCCCCCTCTCTCTCTTTATTTCTCTTTCTCCCTCTGTCTCATAGGCCCTTTATCCTATTGCTTGCTTGACATCGCACGCGTATCCGCCCCTGCGCACACTCCCTGCCTGAAAATTACCCGCTCTCCCTAGTTATATGTTTCTCTTAATTCCACATCGGTTTTAGTATATATATATATATATATATATATATATATATATATATATATATATATATATATATATATATATATATATATATATATATAATATTTAATTAGAGAAACACGCGTGGAAAGCTACCTTGCTCATGGGCTAATCAGCATTCACATCTCGTGTTCTTCATCATGTCAATTCGCCAACGTCTTTGACGCCCGGTTAATTCAGATGAGATGTTTGTCTTTTGTTATGTGCATATCTTCTACTGACACAAGCTAAACAAATGTATTACCTGTAATGTTTGGTAAGAAAACATTTACCTATTTTATATATATATATATATATATATATATATATATATATATATATATATATATATATATACATACATATATATATATATGTATGTGTGTGTGTACATATATATACATATCTATATATATATATATATATATATATATATATAATATAAATGCAAATTTGTCTTTGTGTGTGAGTTCGTTCCGTATAGACTCCGAAACGGCTGAATATGTTTTCTTTAGAATTTACAGAACCTTAGGGTATAAGGCTGGAAGTTATCTTAGTTAAGTATTGTTTCAGAACACACCAGATAATTACCGATAATCGATAATCAAAGCCGTTACTTTAATTTATCTATCATCGGTAAAGCCAGTTTTTCCATGTCGTCGCTTAGCAACAAAGATTGAAGAACGGGCCATGAAAATTCCACTGTGGGTAAGTTTATAGCGTGTTTTGTTTTGCTTTGGTTTTTTTCGTTTTTTTTTTTTTTTTTTTTTTTTTTTGCATGACGTGGTTTGTAGGTTAAAACTCCGCACGTAAATTTCTTCTTTTTTTCAATTAACTGCAAAGAATTTTATAAGACTCCCATGTATGGAGTATTGTTGTCACATTTGGGCTGGTGCATCTGCTACTAGTCTCTCGCTCCTAGACAAGGTTCAAAAAAGAGCCGCCAATCTGATAGGCCCTGAACTGGCATCTAAGCTTCAGCCTCTGTCCCATCGACGAAACGTTGCATCCCTCTGCTTGTTCTACAAGTATTTTAATGGTGAATGCTCTGACGAACTGCAGACACTTGTGCCCCCACGACGTAGACATCCTCGACAAACCCGACAGGCAGCTAAATCCCACCCCCCAAACAGTAGAGATCCCTAGATGTAAAAGATCTTTCTACTCCAGTAGTTTCTTCCCCAGAACCGCTAGACCCTGGAATTATATTCCAGGTTCCTACTTCCCTAACTGCACTGACATGCAGAAGTGCAAGTGCAACGTGAACCGACATCTTACTGCCCAAATCCCTACATAGTGCCCCAGTAGTTGCTGCCTTGGATAGTAGCCCTCTACACCAAAGTGGCAATGTGCCTTGTTTGGGGTGAAAATGTAATTAAAACAATTTTTTAAAAATGAACGAGTTTTTTTTTGTTTGTTGTTTTTTTTTTTAGGTTTTATGCAGGAAGTGATCTGTAGGTTCAATTCCGCGCGTAAATTTCTTAATGTTTTGTTTTGTTTGTTTTTTTTGTTAAGAAAAGATAGAAGTTTATATAAAATGATTTTATATAAGAAACAGTAGGTTCTCTAGACTGTAATGTAGCATAAAATATATTTTATTGCAGGGGGGGGGGGGCATGTGAAGCTTCATCCTCGGCGATTTTACGGATTTCGATGACAATAGATGCTTACAGATGCTAAATTTCTGACCGACCAGCAATATGGATTTAGGCAAGACCGTTCCACAGCAGATATCATAACTGTAATCTTTGACCGTATATACCATGCACTGGACAAAACAGGGGAGAGTAGAGCGGTAGCTCTAGATATATCTAAGGCTTTTGACAGGGTATGGCATGATGGTCTCCCCAGGAAAATTAGATCATACGGTATCACTAGATGATATAATCAAATCCTTCTTAGAAAAATCCAGGTTGTCCTCGACGGTCGTTCATCTAAACAATATGATATAAATTCAGGAGTCTCTCAGGGGTCTATCCTTGGACCTTTATTATTTCTAATATTCATAAATGACCTCCCTGACAAAATTGCTACTGATGACACCACGCTCTATAACAGGCACAACAGGAAAACAATGAATAAGGAAATCGCAGAAACAATAAAGGATGACCTCCAATCTGTAGTGGAATGTAACACTTAAAGCTGGTGACGTTACCACTCTACCAATGTTACACGCACATTAACTAATTAAAACTAAAGCCAGATGAATGTACAAAATGTATACCGATTTTATTTTTAATTTTGACCCATTTTTGATTCCTTAAAACTATTTTAACCGGCTAAAGACTCATGAAAATTCAATCATTTGAGACCCCTAGCGCCGTTTTGCGACTTTTATTTTCTAAAGAGATAGAGTTTAAGAATATGAAATCAGACAGACACTCAGTCTAATATCGAAAAGGCTACGTATTTGTCTGCCCGTCTCAATATTTTCAAACTATATCCCTTCCGAAAGTAAATGTCGCAGAGCGGCGCTAGGGGCCTCAGCTGATTGGATTTTTATGGACCATTTTATTATGGGTCTTTAGCCAATTAAAATAGATTTTAAAGGGTTTAAAAAGATTCAAATTTTGTGCATTAATCTTGGTGTATTTTTAATTTTTAATCAATTCGCATGTGTCAAGTTGGTACAGTGGTAACGTCACCAGCTTTCCGTTTCGATTTTAACTGATGTGTCAAGTTGGTACAGTGGTAACGTCACCAGCTTTCCGTTTCGATTTTAACTGATGGCAATTATTTTTTTTTTTTTTACTTTTGAAATTACGACTCTATAATAATATATCAGAAATCCGGACGAATTAAAATATTATATTTACGTCCCCTTAATAGTGAGTTTTACAAATTAGACAAAAAATATAGATAAATTTTTTAAACTGATCTAAAATTCTTGGGGATGAAACCTAGATACATTTAGATGCGTTTTAAAGAGAGTCTCAAATCTGATAAGCCCTGAACAGGCATCTAAGCTTCAGCCTCTGTCCCATCGACGAAACGTTGCATCCCTCTGCCTATTCTACAAGTATTTTAATGGTGAATGTTCTGACGAACTGAAAGCACTTGTGCCCCAACGACGTGAACACACTCGACAGACCCGAAAGGCTGCAAAATCCCACCCACACACTGTAGAGATCCCTAGGTGTAAAAGATCTTTCTACTCCAATAGTTTCTTCCCCAGAACCGCTAGACTTTGGAATTCCATTCCAGGTCCCTGCTTCCCCAACTGTACGGACGTGCAGAAGTTCAAGTGCAACGTGAACCAACATCTTGCTGCGCAAATCCCTACATAGCACCGCAGTAGTTGTTGCCCCTGATAGTAACCCCCTACACCAAAGTGGCAATGTGCCTTGTTTGGGGTGAAAATGTAAAAAAAAAAAAAAAGTTTTAAAGAGGTTTTGTCTGTTAATCTCTGTAAAACAATCAGAATAATAATCAGTGTTCGTCCAAGACAATAAGCCGTGCTCCTCGGTATTCTAAAAATATGTGAGCAATTTGTTCATGAAGTATCTGCAAGTAGGGTTTCGGATATACAACCCGCTCAACAGAAGACGAAGATCCTCAACATGCACCTGCATTATAACACTCGCCCTTGTTAAAATCAATGAGTTGAAAGTTTCAAAAACACTTGCCTTTGATGTTTGCCGCTTGTCATTTGAGGAGGCAGATTTTACGTAATGCGACACCTGTTGAAACAGGCTGGCCGGTGAGTCAATTACGCAGTCTCGCGGCTTTGTGTATTGGAAAGTCTAATCTGAAATTTTAGTTTGGAACCTGAATCTCTCTTTTTATAGATCTCCTCATCTATTTCTCTCTCATGCTTATATACATTGAGCTTCTTAAATTAGGATTGGCATATATAAAAAGAAAATATAAGTTAATAAAGAATATGTCCACAGAAATCTCTCTCTCTCTCTCTCTCTATATATATATATATATATATATATATATATATATATATATATATATAATAAATGACAAAAGTCTACATTTAGAATTTCATTATGTTTACCATCTGACAATTTATTCCTTTTCCTGTGTGTGTCTGATCACAAATAGGCTCCTATATGGTTGACTATTATAGAAAACTGATCACATATAATGATAGAAGATGTATCGAGACACAGGAATGGGTATGTTTGATCTGGAATAATGATAATTCATTAAAATTGTAGGATCTGCGTACGCGCCTGGTCTACAAAGTATGAAAATATAAAAATTAAAAATTAAAAATTAAAAAAAACCTTTACAAGTGTTTTTGATATAGATGTACATAAGAATACTTTGATAATTATGTTTTAACTTAAATAGAGATAGTATAATAAAATCTTGGGGTCTGCGTTCGCGCCTGGCCTCCATAGAATAGAAATAGGCACAAACTTTAATAAAGACTTTTCATATCTATCTGCGTAAGTATACTTTGATAATTATGTTTCAGTTTGAAGAAATATGGTATAATAAAATTATGGGGTGTTCGTTTGCGCCTGACCTTAATAGAATGGAAATATGTCACAAAGTTTAGCAAGGTTTTTTAATATAGATCCACAGAATATTGTGATAAGTGTTTCAGTGTGAACAGGTATTGTATAATAAATTATGAGGTTTATCTATTTTATTTTTACTTTTATCGTATTTTGCTTTGGTTTTGATACCCCCAAATTGGAAGCTATCTCTTTACAACCCTTCCTTTTCATAACCTATCATGCTGTCATAAATCAGAGTCCATTTACTGTAGGCTGTTTTTGAACCAGTCAACAACGGGTACTTTTGCTAGTATATATATATATATATATATATATATTTATATATGTATATATATATATATATAGAGAGAGAGAGAGAGAAAGATAGATAAATAGATAGATTTTTGTGAAAATATTCTTTATTAACTTATATTTCCTTGTTATACATACCAATCCTTATTTAAGAAGCTTAATGTAATTAGTGAATGAAAGATAAAAGTCTGTATTCCAAATGATGTTGACCATCTTACAATTTATTCTTTTAATACAGTTGACATTTAATATTTTGACAGTATCTATTTCGTAGCACAAAATCAGTTACCTCGTCATTATATCAATCAATTATTCTATGTTGCCCTTAACTTATCAGAAGAAATAACAACAACTAATCCACCAAAAGCAAATAAAATGCGTTTGGACGTTATTAAAAAAATCCGAAAATTGGAAGAGAAGCTGCAAATACCTTATATTTTTTTTTATTACGCCATTTTGAATTTCAATTTTGAATGATTGATATAATAAGTAAGTGATTGATTTTATACTACGAAACAGGTATTGTCAAGAATTTAAGTGTCAATTGAATTAAAAGGAATAAATTGTAAGATGGTCAACATCATGAAATTTGGAATATAGACTTTTATCATTCATTCACTGTATTGCTTGATTTTGACCTTAATAGGATTAAAAATCAGAGCATTTCATGCAAATGTAATATGCACAAACTGCAGCACATGTCTGAGGTGTGTTATAGGCATATTCCCTCTCCACTTACACGATAACCGTAGATTCCTATATTTTTCTGTTGAGAATTCACTGCAAGAATCGGTTAAAATCAATGGAACTAGTAAAATATTTTATCTCTAATAAATTCCCCCTTCCTCCGCCACCACTTACACCGTTTTCAGAATCGTTCACAAGGGACAATTACGAAGGAACGCCGGTTTCGGTTGGCTTTACTTCGTAGTTGCTTATAAAAACTGGAATGGAATTTTATCGTGCCTTTTCGGTCTATGCTTTTTACTGTGTGAAACGCACCATGGACTTAACGGAATCGAAGGGTTATTTATGCCATTTTTTTTTTTCGCTTTTCGCTGTGTTTTTTTTGTTTTGTTTTGTTTTGTTTTTCCGAACACGTTCATCATTTCTCCCCCCCTTTTTTTTTGCTTTTTGTTTTTTCCGATTTCTTTTTTAAAGAAGTTTTACGTTTGTTCGTTGTTTTTTTTTTGGGGGGGGGTCCTGATTTTTTAAAGACGTTTAACATGCTTCTTTTTTTAAAATATTTAAACAGGGTTATTACTTCGATATTTATTACTTTACCCCCTCCCCCCCTACAGACACACCTCCAAACACCCGGACAACGCCGGGTACCCCCGATAGTCCATAATATTATGTCTAAACAACATTTATAATACTTATTTAGCTTAAAGTAAAAATTAGAATTAGATTTCACTTAAATATACATTTATTTAATTAAAACTAAAAGAACATATTATTATGAGATTAGGAAACTCTGAAACCGCTTGTACCAGTATTCAAGAATTATGGTTAAAGAAACGATCAACACAATGTTTCTCACCTCCATATCCGCTTAAATCTTTGAGATTTATAAATCAAGCTCAAATCATGGACCTTGTAAATGTTAACTTCTTTCTAACCAACCATATAGATTTACCAAGCTCGTTCTACTGCAGATATTTACGGTAATCTCTGAACACAGGCTAGCTCTTGATATATCTGATGCCCAGAAATGGTCAGTCACAATGGTCTTCTCATTTAGATTAAATCATACAGTAATATATTCAGAATCGTCTTAGACAAGAGAAAACTCTAGGCTGTCCTTGATAGCCGGACTCCACACAGCATGATATAAATGCAGGTGTGCTTCATGCGCCGATCCTTGGACCTTTATTATACTTGATATTCATAAAAAGACCCCCTCGATTAAATTGTTCCGGAGCTGGGTATATTTGCTGATGACACAAGACTCTATAACAGACACGAGGAGAAAAACTCCTAAAACAGCATCTTTGTAGATATGGGCCCAAATAGATGTCCTTAAACATTAGTGACAATATGCTTTGTTTCGGAATAGCTAGATTAAAGAAAATAGATAGATAGATAGATATATAGATATATAGATAGATGTGCATTCACACGTGCAACTATTAATATTTAAAAGTCATACTTAATCAGCGTTTTTTTTCTTTCTCAATCAATTCTGTTCCTGGATCGAACGGCTAGTTCGGGCCGGCAGAAGATCAAAGGCGTATTATTTTTTTACTCTTTATCATAAGTGGCGTTTAAGAGGATGGTGTGATTGGAAAAACCCTGTCCACCCCCGAAGCGCACCACAAAAACACTTCATGTCTTGTTTTTAAGAGAGTCCGTTAACACCTTGTCAACAATTTGTCTGATGCTTTTTTTATTATAGTTTATATATCTATATCTATATATTAGGTTTTATATACCTATATCTATATATCTATCCATCCATAATGTACCCGTATACTAGATTATATATATATATACTATATAATATATATATACTAGATACTATATTTATATATATATAAATATACATATATATATATATTTATATATATACTAGATAATGTATATATATATGTATATATATACTAGATAATATATATACTAGATAATATACCAGTATAATACTGTATATATATATTAGATGATGTATGTATATATATATATATACTAGATAATATATATATATATATATATATACTAGATAATGTACCCGTATACTAGATAATATATATATATATACTACATAATATATATATATATACTAGATAATGTATATATATATATATATATATTTTACACATTGATCACCACTTATCAAGGCCCAGAAGCCACTCAGGGATAAGGTTTATATATATATATATATATATATATATATATATATATATATATATATATATATATATATATATATATATATATATACTTAATAATGTACCCGGCGATAAACTGAGATATGCACATGCGAGGATAATGTTTTTCTAAACAGCTCATTTCTTGTAACTGAAATAAAATACTCCAGCTGAGATTGAAACCAAAACTTAAGTGAGTCAAGTCTGATAACCATCAGACCAGCTTCCTAAAAAAATAAAGTAAAATAAACAAAAAAAAAACTGATACATACGCATAGTTTTTTTTTTAAACAGTTCACTTACTGTAAGTAAAAAAAAAATACTTCAGCTGAGATTAAAACCAAAACCTAAAGACAATGAGTCAAGTATGATAACCATTAGACCAGCTTGCCACGTATTTAAAAATGTGTTCTCAAACCCCGTGAAACAGTTGACAAAGAGATAAAGAGCTTCCCCGGATGAAAATCGATTATAAATGTTACCACATGTCTGAATACTATATATACCAAATTTCAAGTTCATAGATCAAAAATTCGTTGCGTTCATAGGTTAAGAAATGCCTTCACACACAGACATTCGCACTTTTATAGATATATATAGTTATACATACACCCACCCATATATATATATATATATATATATATATATATATATATATATATATATATATATATATATCAGAATAATGAAATGCAATAAATCTACTGGTATGCAAATCCAGTGATTATCGGTCTTACAAAATATTATTGGATGTAACATTTTATAAAGACAATCCCAGCTAAATGAAAATTGCTCAATATACCAGATTGAGCAAATAAAGGGCTAAGGAAATATATTATTAAAATGGCTTTTCTTTTTTGCATATAGTAAAAATTCTAAATTTGAAATTTAACCGTTTCAAAACACAAAATTTAAATTCTGTAATTGTGATATATATATATATATATATATATATATATATATATATATATATATATATATATATATATATACTAGCATAAGTACCCGTCGTTGACTTGGTTCAAAAACAGCCTACAGAAAATGGACTCTGATTTATGAAAGTATGATAGCTTATGAAAAGAAAGGGTTGTAATGAAATAGCTTCGAATTTGTGGGTATCAAAGCAAAATATGATGAAAGTAAAAATAAAATAGATAAACCCCATACTTTATTATACCATACCTGTTCACGCTGAAACACTTATTCTGTGGATCTATATTAAAAAAACCTTGTTAAACTTTGTGACATATTTCCATTCTAAGGAGGTCAGGACGAACGAACACCCCATAATTTTATTATACCATATTTCTTCAAACTGAAACATAATTATCAAAGTATACTTACGCAGATAGATATGAAAAGTCTTTATTAAAGTTTGTGCATATTTCCATTCTATGGAGGCCAGGCGCGAACGCAGACCCCACAATTTTATTATACCATCCCTATTTAAGTTAAAACATAATTATCAAAGTATTCTTATGTACATATATATCAAGAACACTTGTAAACTTTTTTTTCTCATTTTTAAATTTTTTATTTCCATACTTTGTGGAGCAGGCGCGAACGCAGACCCCACAATTTTAATGAACCACCGTTCTGCCAGATCAAACATACCCATTCCAGTGCCTCAATACATCTTCTATCATTATATGTGATCAGTTTTTCTAAAATAGTCAACCATATAGGAGCCTATTCGTGACCAGGCACACACACACGTTCAGCTTTATATTATATATATATATATATATATATATATATTTATATATATATGTATGTATGTCAATATATATATATATGTATGTATGTCAATGACCATCCCTCTTGAAGAAGCCCGCATAAATCGGGCGAAACGTTGAGTATTCAGGTCCTTCCACCTCCATTTTATTTATATATATATATATATATATATATATATTATTTTTATGTACCTACACAAAAGTTTATGTATCTCTTTTCAGTGTTTACTTCGACAATGCTCGATACGTAAGTAGGGATAGATAATAATTTTTTTAAATATATATGGCAATTAAGCTACACAGAATTTTCCGCGTTTTGTCCTCGTTAGGATTCTTCAGGCTATTGCGCGGAGTCAATGTTTCTGCGTGTTTTTTATATTAAAAATCGAGGAACATTGAATAAAAACCGCTGGATTCTCAAGCAAAATTGACGATCAGAAAGAAGTACGGCTAGCCAGCACATGTAAAAATTTACACAACATGAGTAGATTATGTTAGAATAAGAAATTAGCTATATTTTATTTAATTGGAATTCATTATTGAGATGAGTATTGATTATTTTTTTTTTATTCCAGACTATTATCCTCATCTTTTTCTTAGTTGTTTCACGACGTTTCGGCCAACAATTCCTCTGGCCTTCATCAGTTCGTAGCCGCGACGGGATAGACCATCTGAATCTCTTGACTGCATCCACTGCAATAACTTCCGTAGTTGTTGTCTCATCGCGTTTTGGTCAAGTAAGCTTCTAAGGCTTGGGGTTGGATTGAAACCGCTATCTTTAGACAATTCTCACCTCAATAATGAATTCCAATTAAACAATATATATTTACCATTCAGGAAGGACCCGACTATGGAAGATCAGATAATTAATAATAAACATGAATTTATAAGACCAAAATATTAAATCATAATCGCCCTTCGGGGCCCGTCGCGCAGTTCATACAGACGTTGAATCTATTCAGAGATAGGGCAATCTTTTTAACCGGTTTGGGTCGAAAATTTGAGTTACCAATATATGAATGTATGTATGTTTGCATGTCTTCCTAAAACTTACGACAGCTGGCTAAAAACATTAATATCTTCACCTTCAACCGGGGAGTCGCTTTTTTTCGCCGATATTTTCGAAAGTCATTCTCTCCTTTCGATTGTCTAGCCTTAATTTAAACCTACGTCACTTCCTGTTTGGCGGTGGTCATAACGGCAAAAACGTCAGTTCTCCGTTCTTTCCCTCCTTTGCGGTACGGGTTCGAGCCTGCCTTCCTACTAACACTTTTTCTATATATATATATATTTTTTGCTCAACATACACCTCCAAACACCCGGGCAACGCTGGGCTGAAATGCTAGTATATATATATATATATATATATATATATATATATATATATATATATATATATATATATATATATTGTCGGACGTCCTTGGCTTAGGTACAAGGACAAGTTGAAGAGTAACTTGTCTGCAGTGAACATACCATACAGGAGTCTTGAAGATGAGGTGAATGACCGAAAAGGATGGAGATCAAGGTGTTTTGAAGGTCTCCAGCGGTTTCAATCTGAAAGCTTAAGGCAACTGAAAGAAAACAGAGTAAGAGCAAAACGACGAGCAGCCGCACTAATATCTGCAGCGTTAAATCCACATTCATGTTCTATTTTTGGCCTTGTCTGCAAGTCCCTTGCTGGACTAAAAAGTCATCGGAGGCAAAAGCATAAATGAGTTTTAGAAATATGGGTTGTCCGAACCTCATACGTCGAAATCGACGGGAGAGTCCATCACCATCATATATATATATATATATATATATATATATATATATATATATATATATATATATATATATATATATATATATATATATATCTGTATATATATATATATATATATATATATATATATATATAGAGAGAGAGAGAGAGAGAGGGAGGGAGAGAGAGAGGAAGGGATGTTGTTATATATATATACATATATATATATATATTATTATTATTATTATTATTATTATTATTATTATTATTATTTTGACTTATATTATGAGAGAGCACCTGCAGGCAATCAATAGATATCGCCTTGAGAAGGGGGTACTTGATTGGGATATCGGTTGGGTGGAGGCTGATTGGTTAAGGACACTGCTAAAAATCACCTCCACTTGTTCAGAGATAAAATGTTACTTGAGTCGATAGTGCGTACTGCCCAGGTACCACATGTTTGAAAACAATATAGACTGTTCCTACCCGGTACGGTGTATTCACGTTTAACCCTTATTGTCCCTGGGTTGCCGACTAGCCGGTGGAATAGATTTTGATGTACTAAGACCTTAGACGGTATGATGGTAAAGTGTTGTGGATATCGGAATTTTTCGATAAGGCTATTCGTAAAATACCTGGAAAGTTCCACTAGAAATTTTAAGTCGTAGAATTATTACGCCATGGCAAGGGGATCGAAAGGCGACAGGACATAATTTTTGCGGTTATGTTGGACGTGCGTATCCACTCATCCCCAACCGTACTACAGGATGCAGCAGAAATCTCTCCAAAATGTTATCCTTTCAACTATACTAGGCTGGTGTTGGCAGGCAAGCAGGCTCAAACCCGTACCGCGAATGAGGGAAAGAATGTAAAAAAAAAAAAAAGACAGTGACATCTTTGCTGTTGTGTCCATCGTCAAACCGTAACTGACGAAGGTTTAAGTTAAGGCTAGTCAATCGAATATATCGGCGATAAAAGCGACACCTCCCTATAGAATAGTGCCCAGTTGAGGGCGAAGGAATTAATGCTTTTAGCCAATTTTTCGATAGTTGTCGTCTGAAGTTTCGAGCTTCAAAACGATTCCGATCTCGTGACAATCCGTTGCCTCTGTCGAAAGTTTTAGGCATACATACATACATACATACATACATACATACATACATACATACATACATTTAAACAGACAAGTGGATTTATATTATAGACTAGCCTGGGTGCCCGGCGTTGCCCGGATGTTTGTAGACGTGTGTTGAGCCAAAGAAAAAAGTTGTAGTAGGAAAGCAGGCAGGCTCGGATAAAAAGCGGAGGTGTGTGTAAGGGTGTGGTTGAACAACAAAAAAGGGGGGGATTGTGAGCGCAAAATATAGGAGTACTGAGCAGGCTCGAAACCGTAATGCGCCAGATGAAAAAGAGGTGAAAAAAAAGAAACAAACGATATTACCGATGTGTCCACCGTTGTTGCGACGTTACGGGCGGTCGAAATAACGCCTTTTATGCGACGTCGAGGGTTGAATGACTTGCAAAAAGTGTCAGCGAAAACCCGAACCCTTCCTGTAGAAAAGTGTCCAGTTGAGAGTGAAGGAATTAATGTTTTTGGCCAATTTTTTTATATTTGTCGTCCGAATGGGCGAGTTGAAAAATGATACCGAATTCGTGAAAATCCGTCGCCCCTGGCGAAAGTTTTAGACAGAAATACATACATACATACATACATACATACATGATGATTGCAACGTCTTTTCAGACGAGTGCCACTCCCTCAGACATTTAAAATCCATGAGCCCAAATGTCTGAGGGAGTATCTATACAAATATGATGTTACAGAGTCTTAGCTTTGTACGACAGCTAAGTCTCTCTCTCGGTTCAAAATGTTGAGATCCAGCAACAAGCAAGAGCAAGATAGCCAGCAACAAATTAAACTGCAGACCAGCTTAATGCGGGTACTGGTCTTCCACTTTATTGTTTTTTAAATCAGAGATTTGCTTCTCCTAGAAAGGTTGCCTTCACCACGGCTTACGGGAGCCCTCTCTACCCCAATACACATATACACACACACACAAATATACACGGTGCTAGTTGGCCGTTGACCTAGAAAAAGAGTTCATTCGCCTTTTGTCAGGGCATGTCATATGCTACTGGTACCATGTAACCCAGTACTACCTGCCTCATGGTCGGTTCACCGGCGACTAAACTGTTTCCCCCACCAGACTTGTTTGGTGAGGAGGGCGGCTAGTCTCCCTGAAGGATTAAAAACAAGACCTTCCAAAGGGCGAATGAACATACATACATACATACATACATACATACATACATACATGCATTTAAACAGAAAGGTGAGATTTATATTATAGACTAGCCTGGGTGCCCGGCGTTTCCCGGGTGTTAGAAGGTGTGCGTTGAGTTAAAAAAAAAAAAAGTTTTAATAGGCAGGCAGGCTCGAACCCATGACGCGAAAAAGAAAAAGAAAGTGGAGATGTGTCTACGGGTCTTGGATGAGCAACAACAAAAAAAAAGTAAAATTTTTGCCCCTAAAAAAAGAAAAAAAATGGTATTAGGCAGGCAGGCTCTAACCCGTACCGCGAAGGAGAAGAAAGTAGTGAAAAAAGACCCAGTGACGCGTTAGCTGCTGCAGCCATCACCAAACTGGAAACCGTAGATTTAAATTAAATTAAGGCTAGACAATCGAAAAGAGGCGATGACTTTTGAAAATAGCGACCGCTCCCTATAAAAAAGTGCTCAGTTAAGGGTGTGTGAATTGAGGTTTTTAGCCAATTATTTGCTGTGTTGTCCGAAGGGCAGGGCTTCCAAACGATACCGATCTCGTGAAAATCCGTCGCCTCTGTCAAAAGTTTTTGCGAGACATACAAACATACATACATTTAAACAGACAGGTGAGATTTATAATCTAGACTAGGCTGGATACCCGGCATTGCCTAGATCTTTGAAGGTGTGTGTTGAGAACTCGTACCGCAAAGAAGAAAAGAACGTGGAAAAAAGTGGGGTCTTTGCCGTTGCGTCCATCGTCAAATTGGAAGTGATGTGATTGGAAGTGATTAAGGCTAGTTAATTGAAAAGAGGGGATAGCTTTCGAAAATATCGGCGAAAAAAACGATGCCTCCTTGTAGAAAAGTATCCAGTTGAGAGTGAAGGAACTAATGTTTTGGGCCAATTTTTCGATATTTGTCGTCCGAACGTTCGAGCTAAAAACGATACCGATCTTGTGAAAATCCCTCGCCTCTGTCGAAAGTTTTAGGCATACAAACATACATACATAATGATGATTGCAACGTCTTGTCAGACGAGTGCCACTCCCTCAGACATGAGCCCAAATACCTGAGGGAGTATTTATACAAAGATGATGTTACAGAGTCTTAGCTTTGTACAACAGCTAAGTCTCTCTCTCGGTTCAAAATGTTGTGATCCAGCAACAAACAAGAGCGAGATAGCCAGCAACAAATTAAACTGCAGACCAGCTTAATGCGGGTACTGGTCACCCGCTTTATGGTTTTTTAATCAGAGATTTGCTTCTTTTAGAAAGGTAGCCTTCACCACGGCTTACGGGAGCCCTCTCAACCCCAACATATATACATACACACAAATATACACGGTACTAGTTGGCCGTTAACCCCGAAAAAGGGTTCATTCGCCCTTTGGAAGGTCTTGTTTTTAATCCTTCATCGAGACTAGCCGCCCTCCTCAACAAACAAGTTTGGTGAGGGAACCAGTTTAGTGGCCTGTGACCCGACCATGAGGCAGCTAGTACTGGGTTACATGGTACCAGTAGCATATGACATACATACATACATACATACATACATGATGGCAGCAACTCGTTTTCGAGTATTGCCATTACTTAATACATCTCTGGCTCAAATGAGGCAGGCATGAACGCCACTAGCAGTACGTGCAAGACGGTCACTTCTATGAACCTTCTACAGTCCTGCACATCTGCTGATGACCGGGTCCAGTCTGTGATGCCCTGAACACCTGCCGATCCAGACCTTGGATGTTCCAGAGCCTTTATTTCCATTGACACCCATATCCGCATCAGTCTTCATTGAATGGCCGTTTGCCGTTTTAGGCTACAGCCAGCCTTTTTTGTTATTTTGTTATATATATATATATATATATATATATATATATATATATATATATATATATATATATATATATATATATACGCAGGCTGCCTGAAATTTCCTTGGGTATCTTTTTTGCACCCCCCGATACATGACGTCATACGTGACATCATACATATATCATAACGTATAAATCCAAAGATTTAATCCAAATGTAATTGATCTCCGATATTTTCCTAGTCAGAATTCTTTATAGAAAGACAGCGACTACTTACTGATGGTTGCCAACGGCCTAAAGTGATTTTTTGCCGAGCGAATTGGATTCGAACTTAGAACATCCAGGTCGACAATCTGTGTCGTTAAACATTTAACATTTATCACCTCCCAACCTTGTGATGATAGCATAGTCCAAATGAGTTTAAGTTTACGAAGAATAGAGTTTAAATGTTGTCTCCAACCCCTTTAAATGGCATCGTCCTTAACGTTAATATTTAGCGAGTTAAAGAATTCAGACTATATTTTTGTGAAGAATTTGGGTGTTATATAGCGGCGAAGGTAAGTAATTGTCTATTTTTCCCAGGATTGCGCGAATTTTAAGTCATATCTGCTAAGCGTCCATATTCTTAAATGGTCACCTATTTCGTACTGACCAAGCTCAACATTGCTTAACTTCGCTGATCTAACAAAAAACGGTGTTTTCATGCAAATAATTCGAAACCATGAAATTACAAAAACTATATACTTAAATTCTTTCAACTTATGTCCGGTTTTTTCTTTTTAGGAATAGGCATCCAAGAAAATGTCGATGTTTACGCTATCGATGACGCGTTTCACCGAACGTTTCCGAAAGTGTCGAATTTTTCTGGACGAACTAAATGTACTATAAAAAAAAAACGTTGTTTCAATAGCAGTCACTTTAAAGTTAAAACTTCAAGATAAGCGATATTTTAGTTTGATTTATTAACGGAACGGTTTCAATACTTCTCGGTCGGCAGCCAATTAACTCTCGCTTCCCTTATTTTGTCTTTTAGTCCTCCCATTCCATGAGCGATATTTCTGACAAAGAGGGAATAATTGCTGTATTCTGTGCTTTAAATCAATTCTAACCTTTATCATAAGGTAGCTTTCGAGCTTTACTAAAAAAATTTTAAAATTTCTATATCCCATCGATTGGTTTCTTGCGTTGTTTGGAATTTTTTCCATTAAAAATAACCGGTAAAAAAAAATACGCCAATGGACTAACTGTAGCTCAACCTGTAAAAACGTGGATATTTCGAACGAATATCACATTAAAAATGCTCGCCGATATTTATACAAACATCTTCAATATCCAGTTGTTTCCCTGTTCGTCGCCATTTTTGTCAATGTTGTTTACGACTGTAAAAAGCGTTTATTGGGCTTGCACGGCGTGATAGTGCTATAACAGGCTTAATACTAACGAAAATTAAATTGCAATCTTGCCCAACTTTTTTTAGTACTATGTAACGTATCAAATTAAACAAACCGAAAAAATAATGACTAGCAGTGATTTTTCTTTTTATATATATATATATATATATAATATATATATATTATATAAAATAACCTGTAAATGCACTCGTGGACCAACTGAAGCACTGCTTTTTAAAAAGTTGATGTATTCGGGTTTGTTTAAAACGAATATTCGCCGACGTACTTTATTAACCCCTTCATTATCCAATATTTCTCTGGTTTCACTGTTCGACATTTTTAAAGTCGTCTACGACTTACTGAGCATGCGCACCGAGTATACTTAGTAAGTTCTCGAGCAGACGTAACACGGACGAAAATCAAATTGTAATCTTTATTTAAAATTTAAATATTTTTCACAACTTTTTTTCTTCCAAACTTTGGTATTAACGTCTTACAAATTTTCGTGTAAAATTCAACTTTATCCAGATGTTACAAAGAAATTCACATGCTTTACTAAATTTATACAAAACTTTCAAAAATTTTCACCAAATTAAACAAATGACTAATGTCGATCTGTGAAAGTTGTTCAAACACTTTGACACAATTTCATAAAAATGAAAGCAGCCGACAATTCAAAACAATTACCATTTTAAGCGTAATTTACCCTGTGTTTAACAGGTTTCTTGCTACACAAACTTCAGATTTCCCCGGAAATCAAGAAAGAAAATTAAACATTAATGTCGGTGATATCGAAGGAAGATTTCTTTTCTGCATTCCAGGTTGCAGAATACTATTTTTGTCGATCATTTTCTCCGCTATCTTGGGACCATGAGACTGTTCGAGAAACTTGACATTTGCCTAGTCTCTCATCAACAGATTGACGGTCTTTCTGCTCGAATGTATGTGAACCCTTGCTTCAAAACCAAGAACCAAAAAGATGAAACAGCAGTGGAGATTAAATGAAACGCTGATTGTCCGGCAGAAATATAAGCGGAATCTTCCAAATTTCGATTTGGAAGAATCGAACGCGTTTCGTAACGTAGCTTCGTCATAGCATTAAGAGACCCACACGACAAAGGAACGAGCAGGCGCTACTGTACGTTGATAGAGAAATTTATTCTGCCGGAATCTATTTACAACTTCTGGAAAGCGTACAGTAAATCTAATCTATTAAAATGTATATGCATCGGATTGTTAATCATGCGACCAGTTTTAGTGTATTGGTACTTGCCAGGCACCCCTTAAACAAAAGTGAGTGACGAAACGTTTAGATAAGTTATATATATAATCTTATAGCTTTTGCTCTGTTATTACAAAATTAGGAAATCTGTGCAAAACCACTGTACCGATAACCAGTCATCTCCAGAACAACTAAGCATCGGAAACTGTTCTGAAACTAAACATGTCTTCCAACTCAAGAGGAAGAAATGACATAACAAGGGAAGCAACCTAGTTATGCTAAAAACAAAGCAAAATAATTTATTTAAAACTTGGCAATAGTTACATGCTATTTACCTCCCTTTGAAACTCGTTTTTTGGGGTTTTTTTTTTGTTTTAGCCAAACATTTTATTTTTCGCTAATTTTCGTCAAGTTTTTTTTATACCTTACCGTTTTTCATAATTTTTGGATACTTTCATTAGTGTGACATGACAATATTAAAATCATGAAAATTGAGTAAACTTTTAATAAAAAACAAAATCAATTTACCATTCAGATTCCACAAAATCCGAACGACATTCACGTCAAGCCAGCACATTGTAAAAGATTATCTCTCTTCTATGAAGATGACATGCTGGCTTGTCATTGGGAACTCCTGGAAATGCAAATTAATTTTATCTTTTATATTAAAATTCTATTCGCTTAATTTTTTGTGTACACTAATATTTTTCACTTAAAAGTATATTTATAAGTTTTCTAGTTACTTTATTTTTTTACTGCCATATTTAATTTGAATCTCATATATATATATATATATATATATATATATAATTCTTTAGACGTAATTTGTATTTGCTAATTGTCCTCATCTTCAAAGTTGTTTTACCACGTTTCGGTCAACTCCTAGTCTCTCAGGTGATTAACCGCAACACCACGTCTCGTAACTGTACCATCAGTAATTATTGCCATATATGGTTGTCTCGCTTCATAAGTCAAAGCTATCTTAATTTTTCTGGAAGGTCCTCACCTCAGATTTGCCTTTTTAAAATGTCTAAACGCATTTGGACTCCTATTAAAAATAGAACTATGACCTGAACTTTTAGGTGTGATTTATTTCCTTCGTTTTTACAGGAAAGACGCTGACACGTATTTACAACACAAGACAATATTCTCTTTCTTTCAGTCGTTCTTTGTTTTTTTTTAACTATAATCAGCTGTTGTGTTGCAGTAATTCTCTAGGATCCGCGGGCTTGTCAAGGGTAGCTTCTAAATCACCACGCATCATTCCTTTCCTCCCTTTCTTTTGACCTTGATATATATATATGCACGGTCGTAAAATGCGCTTAAATATTTAATTTTTTTCAGATTTCATATTATAGTCGTGCTTCCAAAAGTAAAAGAAAAATTAGTGCTATCAGATAGAATCGAAACTGAAAGCAAAACTGTAGCATTCAAAGCTGGTGACGTTACCACTGTACTAACGTGACACATATGGACTGATTAAATATATACTAAAATGAATGTACAAAATGTAGATTCTATGAACAAAGCTTTTCTTAGAAGTGCGCGCCAGTGAAACTCTCTTCCGTCTGTCTGTTTCCCATCTGACTACAACTTGGATGTCTTAAAGTCCAACATAAACAAATTCCTGATGAACCGCCCTCTTAAGACACTTCATCAAATCTCCAATACTAATGATTACTACGATACTCTCATTGATTACTGTACACGCAAAAACCCTCATCCCCGAGTGGCTTCTGGGCCTTGATAAGTAGTAACTTCCATGCAAAAAAATAAATAAATAATAAAAAACGTATAATTTTATTCTTCAATTTTGACCCATTAAAATCTATTAACCGACTAACGGTCCATAAATCAGCCAATTATTTGAGGGCCCATAGCTCCGCTCTGCGACTTTTGGTTTCCGAAAAGATTGTCTGTCTCCATATTTTTCAAATTGATATATAGCCTTCGTGGCTTAGTGGGGGATGCCCTTTTCTCTACCCTGCAACCTCTCTCTCACAGAAGAGACGTTTCGAGCCTATCTTTGTTTTATCGTTATTTCCATGGCAGGTGCTCGTCTGGACTCCAATCTCTGGTCCCCCCTCGCCAATCTTTCACGAAAAACACCTGTCTAGCTGAATCCACTGTGAAAAATTTCCCCCACTCTATATCTGTGCCTAAATCAAAACGCGGATTCCATGAACAGAGCTTCTTTCTTAGAACTGCACGCCTGTGGAACTCTGTTCCGTCTGCCTGCTTCCCACCGGACTACAACTTGGATGTCGTCAAGTCCAATGTTAACAAATTCCTAATGAACGGCCCCTTTAAGTAAACACTTCATCAACTCTCCACACTAACATAATGTACTTGCAATAACCCTTATCCCTGAGTGGCTTCCGGGCCTTGATAAGTGGTGATCACTGTGTAAAAAAAAAAAGAAAAAAAGCCTTTTATATATTAGATTTTTATAAATTCATCTTTTATACCTTTTTATTTATTTTTTTTTTTTTCACACTTTTGCACCGAATTTTCCCGACTAAAACCCGATTATAAAGTTTAGCATGGAATCTAATACCCTTTATAATTGGTCTGTAGACCAAAATCTAACAGGAATGTGGCAGGCAATTTTTTTTTTTAACTACGTAAGTATATATATATATATATATATATATTATATATATATATGGTTTGTGTTTACTATAAGCTTTTTATGCAAGTGTGAATCATGTAGAATATCTTCATAATTACGCGCAATAGTAAACTTAAGCTGATCATCTCATAAGGAAGTAATTAAAATGAATGTTTAAAAGAATATGCAAATTAGCTAGATCTTTTGCAGCTTAATGTAATTCCACGAGCACATGAGAAAGAGGATTTGTTCTTGGCTTTCGGGCCGGGATCAAAGTGTAGTATCTGTTCTGCAGATGCTGCACTTAAGGTAATTTGTCCCAGGAGGGGAAACCTTCTATTTTGGGACCCAACCATAGTGCCCCCTCCCTCTTTTTTTTTCGGGGAGCTGGTTTAACCCCACTTAAAAAACGACCTCGTGTCACATTTTGCTTTGGTGGGAAAGCAAATAGATACTAATAAAAAGGGGATTTTTAATGAATACTTATACAGAAAAAAAAACAAATTCGTAGGAATACAGGTAGGTTAATCAATACAAATGTCAATATTATATTTTTAAAAAAATCCTGCTGAAATCCTATTACCTCCCTTGCCGGTTTAATGCAAATATTTTTTTTTCTCTGAGAAAAGCTATTAAGATCGGATGAATTTAAGTACAAAACGTATCTAAGAACACTGCCAGACATAGAAATTACATTTGTGTGAACTAGACTTCATAGCCTCGTAGATGTCCTTTTCTCTTCCCTGCAACCTCTATCTCACAGAAAAGATGTTGCGAGTTTGTCTCTGCTTTATCGTTATTTTCATGGCAAGGGCTCTATTGAGCTTCAATCTATGGTCCCCCCCTCGCCAAACTTTCACAAGAAACCCTCGTCTAGCTGAAACCACTATCAATAATCCTCCCGCTCTTTATCTATACCTAAACCTAAACGTGGATTCCATGAACAAGGTTTCTTCCTTAGAACTGCATAGATGTGGAACTCTTTTCCGTTTTCCTGCTTTCCAGCTGATTACAATATGGTTGTCTTCAAGTCCAACGTAAACAAGTTCTTGATGAGCCGTTCTACTTAAGTTAACAAATTTACCGAATTTCCATTACTAACGATTGCTATATTGTCCAATTGACTACTGTACACTCTTAACCCTTATCCTTGAGTGGTCTCTGGGCCTTGATAAGTGGTTAATGTAAATATAAATAAAAAAGGCTCAGCCCTTTCGGAGCTTATGAGGAAGGACTTCACACACACACACACACACACACACACACACACACACACACACATAAACTGACTTTTATATAATATATGCATTTCATCACGTGCTCTTACTCCTATGGTTTTAATGCTAACGTAACAGTAGCTCGGCCCGTGACTCGTCAATATGCATGCTTACACTTTATTAAATTAAATGAAACAATTGTTACGAAATATTTTAGCAGGTGTTTCCAAACTGCTAATGACTAGTTCATTAGTTTAGCTGTAAATCTTGTAAACACCAGCATATAAACAGATGTTAATTGATATTTATATATTTTTTAGATGAGGATTGATAATTTTTTGGATTATATGGGCTATTTTTTTTTTTTTTTTTTTTTTTTTTTTGTATTGTTTCGGCCGATTTAACCCCCGGTGCACTTACACTGGATGTTATGCGCCAAGTTTACTTTTCCTTTTGAAAACCCGGGTCTATTCCTTTTTTTTCCTCTCCCCCCCCCCTCCGTTTTGTATTTTTGTGTTGAGGATTGATAATTTTTGCATTTTGAATTTCTTACGACTATGTTCGTTGAGAAGCAAAAAAAAAATAAAATAAATCTTCACCAATAACATCCAGTGTAGATTCACCTGAAGACGGCCGGGGATTACATCGGCCGGAACATTGTGGAACAACGAGAACAATAGTCCAAATACATAAGCTATATTTTACGTGGAGATATGGATTGATTATTCTTCGGACTATTGTCCTCATATTGACTGTTATTTTCCAAAATTGTTGATCGACGTAACCCCCCCCCCTTCTCCGACCTTCTTCAGGGTATCTTGTTAAAATACGGAATCTGTCTAAATTCGTAATCTGCACGGAATTTCGAACGGAACTGTTTATTTCATCCACGGGGTATTTCTCTTGTATAAAATCCAACTTTTGAGGTTAAAGGTTCAGTTCTCAGTGCAAGCAACATCCAAAATACAATTGCGAATTACTTGGGACTTTTAACTAGTTATGGCTGACCGAACAAGAACACCTTACGCCAGTAAGATTAAATAAAGCGATCCGTTTCGAATTATGTGCTAATTACTGAGTTCGAATTCGAGAAGATACGCCTGAAGAAGGTCGGAGCTTGTATCGACCGAAACTTGATGGAAATAACACTCAAGATAAGAAAAGATAATCCAGGAATCCATATAATCCGAATTAAATATAACTAATCTTTTATTTTATTTTTCTTTAATTTTATTTTCAGATTGGCCACAGAAGAAAACCGAATTTTTAGAATCCTTTGGCCATGGGCACCACAAAAAGCAAATCCCGCAAATTATACCACACTCCTATGTCCAGAGGGGAACCAAACCGTAGAAGCAGCGAAGTTTTCCAGGAATGTTTGGTCGGCTTTTGCACAAGCGGGTTCCCACAATCAATGAATAGCATCGACGATGACGGCGAAGAGGTCGGTTATCAACGCCAAGCCTATTCCCGCCAACAAAATATAAACCTACTTGACGAGACTGTCGAGAAATCAACGAACTCGTCAACTACCGAACACCAAAAGGCAGGCTCCGCTGGTTCTAACGTGTCTCAAATACCTACAACACCTGGTGCAAAGAAATTATCGAAAAAATACCAGCGTTTAAAATGAATAGATCTGCCCCCCCCACCTCTCGCCTCTCATTAGTGTTAGGATGATTTATCGGGAGTCGGAAAAATTAAGACTTTTGGGGGTATCGCGATCGGAAAAACTTGTCTTTTCTGATGCCAAAAACGATTCTTTTGTTTTATTTGATTTTGTTTAAAGCCAATTCTTCCACTGCTGGTAATAATGACAAAAAAAATAAATATTTGATTTTTAAGCTAAAACTAGACTATGAAAATCGTGCCTGACACATCTTGTTTACTTTTGAGAAAATATCTGCACACTATGTCCAGAGGGGACCTTGTGTTTTTACGGTAATTAGGGGGGGGATAACAAGTCTATAGTTAAATCTTTAGAGATTTATAAAATATCAAAATCTAATGGAATCGGTAAAAATATTGGAATCGTCCCATCACTGGTATGTATGCATCTTTCATTGCAGAGCAGGAACAATTCCAGTTTGTTTATCTTGCATTTATTTCTATTTGTTTTTGTTTTTTGTTTTTTTATTATCAGGCTAATGTTCAAACGTTCTGTTCTAGCTTAAAGGAATTTGCCGTATTCGCGACCGTTTTCGACTTCCATAAGTCGTCCTCAGGGCGAGTGATGAATTGTGTTGGTGAATATATTGAAAACGCAAATAAAATCATTAAAAGCTCTTACGCGTGCCTCTCCCTTCATATTGAGCCTGACTGGTGTTTGTTTTTTAAATTAGTATATTCCTAAATTCAGTTTTGGGTGTCATGTGCTGAAAGGTTTTGATAAATTGAGTTATTCGGGGGAAGATAGGTAACATGTTAGTCGGCGAGAGATACTGGTTCTAGTCATACCGACGAACGTCTTCTCTTTAAGGACACCTTCTCCTACAGCGCATTTGATCTGCGCCTCCCAATCATTGAAGCCTTCATAATCCGTACGAAAAATAACACAAAAGCAACCATAAATCAGACTGAATATGAGTGGGGGGGCGTTTACATGCTTTTAATGATTTTAATCGTATTTTCAATAAATTCACCAGCGTAATTTTTAATTTATCATTCGCCTGAAGACGACTCGTGGAAGTCGAAAACGTTCCCGACTAAGGCAAATTTCTTGATTTCGAACAGAATGTCGAACATTGGCTAGCTACATGAAAAAGATGGATAAGAGAAACAAACGAATTATTAAAGAGAAAAAATACTGCCCAAGTATACTTATAAGAATATATTCGTTTGATACAATTTCAGAGTTAATTAAATAACTAGCCTGTCTCCGGGTGTTTTGAACGTGTTCAGCAAAAACTAAAGTGGTAGCAGGCAGGCTCGATCTCCTACCGCGAAGGAGGTGGGGAACGTGAAAAAAAAATGACGCCTTTGCTGTTGCGGCTATCGCCAAACCGGAAGTGACGATGGTTTAAATTAAGATTAGTCAATCGAGAAGTGGAAATGTCTTTCGAAAAAAGCGACCCTTCCCTGTAGAAAAGTGCCTAGTTATGGATGAGGGAATTAATGTTTTCAGCCAATTTTTCAATATTTGTCGTCCGAAGGGTCGAGATTCAAATCAATATCGATCTCGTGAAAATCCGGCGCCTCGGTCGAAAGTTTTAAGCAGGCCTACATACATTTTAAAAAGACAGGTGATATTTATACTATAATATAATATATACAATAGTAAATAGAGCTGTTAATATTAAAAATGTATTTATAGACATGTAACGGGATTCCCTGCACTGGCATGGCAATGTTTTGATTTGTTATTTCTTTTCTATGCACCTGACGAGATCTTGTTTATTAATAGCTACAGATCGAAACATTGTAATGTTAGTGTAGCGCAGCCTGTTATGTTTGTATAAACATATATAGTGGAAAGTCGTGAGACAATTCATCCCCCACCCTTATTAATTTTGAAGACTGTTGTGATAATGTCATTATATATGGAAACGAAACCATATTGACCATTTCCGCTTTCCATGTTGGAATTATAATGGTCTCTAATTTTTGTTTATTATTGGGATAATAATATACAGGATTCGAGCCGACCCCCCCCCCAAGTTTCCTACTGTCTAATTAACAAAGTTGAAGAGTTCTGAAGACTAGTCATATTCTTAAAATCATCGATATTTTCTGTCCCAAAACTTATATTTCTACATAGACCCCACCATTCTTGATTTTTTTTTTTTTTTTTTTTTTTTCTAGGAACTCAATCGATACTGTTTCATATTAGAATAATATATTTTATTGGACGCACAAGATTGTGGAAATTTAATATTGGAATAATATGACGAGCGTTCAAAAGTAATGCCTCCTATTTTTTGTTCCGCCCGAATGGTCAGAGGAAATTGAAACTTAAATCATTATGATCGTTAAACTTATACATTCATGACCTGTGTGTTTACTCTTTGTTCAAGATATTGACGGTGTGATAAAGATATCAATCCCCCGTCATAGACGTGCGTTAGAAGCAGACACGCTTCAGTGAATTCCTGGCAATCGTGCATTGGGAATTATGAGTGTCGAAAATAAATTATGGGATACAAACCGCCGCTCGTTTTAATAGTGCTACTCCCGTCTTTGTAGCTCTTTAACTTTTACCTGAAAAAGATGAGACTCGTATTATATTATTATAATATTGTTTGCATAATATTTAAATAAGAACGATATTACAAAAATGGTATATAAAATTGGAATAATTATCATATTAGGTTGGTAATATTGCACTTATAATTACAATATTATATGTGAATAATAATATTATAATAAAATATTTTATCATTGGAATAATAATGCTCTACTGTCATCCTGATTACGAAATCCTTGTCTACCTATATAAAAGAAACTTTGTCTGTGTAGGAGTTCGTTCCTTATGGATTCTTAAACGACTGGGCCGATTTTTTTTTCTTTCTTAGAAGCTTCACAGATCTACTTTATATATCTGGCCGTGTTCTTGGGTTTTATATCGAAATGTCTTCGATAATCGAAAACATCCGATGCAATAAAGAACAGGCGATTTTGACCAAATCTAACACCTTACGCAGCCTAACATCACAAATGCATTTGAAAAGTTATCACCAAAAGCCGAAAGATCCGATGCGTAAAATCAACAGGTTTTGTAATATTAATTAAGACGCCTTCGAAATTAATGTTTCTGTCTAAAGCCCAATTGCACCATGATACTTGACACTTTTATTTTAAACTTTTATTCAAGCCATTATGCGTGTATATAAAAAAAATAATAATTTAAAAAAATTATTTCAATATAAGGTCTCCAGAATATTATTGAACAGCAATGGCCAACTCGAGACAGCGACAAAAGAGCGGTACCGGTTTCGCTTTTCTTGTCTCTTGCGGTCGGCTTTATGGTGTAAATGAATCTATTCCTCAAAAATGACACTTTGGATGGAAATAAAACGTTTTCTTAATTGCCGAAATCTAGCAGGATTTCCATTTCACTGAGGGTAAAGATTACAGGCGGTATCGAAATGGATATTACATTTTTCTCCTAGCAAAATACAGATTATAATTTCCCGTTCCTAAAATACGCTTAAATATATTTTGATTAATGCAGATTCCGTATTTATTTATTATTATATTGCATCCAATATATAGTTATGATTTAAAAAGTTAAAATGACTCGTGCGCCACAACCAAGAATCGAAACCAAAACGTTTAGCTTACGATTTACTTTTTCCTTTGATCTTAATACCTGAGCTATGAAGACGTGTTAGCGGCAAGGCTAAAAATTAAAACCTGAACTAATAGCTATTACGTTAGGCATGCATATCTATAGTACTGTAGTTAGACCTTCATCTGTCAAATTTCATTTTATTTATTTATTTATTTTATTTTTTTTTTGTCAAACATTTGAATCGATTTTTCTCCCGGCTAAAACCCAAACGAACTTTCGCATGAGTTCGAATTCCCAATATATTCAGTTTTATGCCTATAGACCAAAAAGTGATAGGAGTTTGGTAGTCAGAATTTTTTAAACATATATATATATATATATATATTAGTCCTCGCGCGAAAGCGCAGGACACAAAATATTTAATGATAATAGAATAACAATAACAAAGACTTTCGCTGGCGAGGACTACTATTGACCGTAAGCATTAATAAATACAGTCCTTTTGAAATTTTCATCTCTATTGTTCTCATTATGTACTGAATATTTGTAAATGAAACCTAGATGAAATATGTTCCTCATTAAATTTTAAAGATTTTCTATTCTGAAAGAAGTTAAAATTACATTTTTATAACTTACTTTGTAAAATTTATAAAAGTGCACTTTGAAGATAAATAAATTTCAAATTGAATCTTGTACCTTTTATTTTTAAAGGCTATTGTAAAAACATTTTTAACAATTTCCATGCCTTGGATGAAATGCTTTTCTAACTTGTATCTTATCTTTTTAAGATTATATTTTAAAACTCTCCTCTCTATCTTAGTTTGTATTTCTCCTCACACCACAACTCATTTTTTGCATCCCCCTCTTTGTAATACAGGTCTGAATAGTGAGAAAATCTGATTTTTTTTACAACAAAAACTTTAAAATAACTTTATAGATTAATTTTTTTTTTTAACTTGGGCCGTTTTTTTTTTGTTTTTTTTTTTGTCACCTCAATATATATATATATATATATATATATATAACGCATATTTGCTCTACAACAGTATTGAGCACTTTCTTCAGTTTTTATTAATTACCATTTCCACTATATATATTATATAATATATTATATATTATATAATATATTATATAATATATTATATATTATATAATATATTATATATTATATAATATATTATATATTATATAATATATTATATATTATATTATATATTATATAATATATTATATATTATATTATATATTATATATATTATATAATATATTATATTATATAATATATTATATTATATTATATAATATATTATATTATATAATATATTATATTATAAATTATATTTTATATATTATATAATATATTATATTATATAATATATTATATTATATAAATTATATTTTATATATTATATATTATATTATATAATATATTATATTATATAAATTATATTTTATATATTATATATTATATTATATGTATATATTATGTATATATTATATATATATTATATTATATGTATATATTATATATATATTATATATATATTATATTATATGTATATATTATATATATATTATATATATATTATATTATATGTATATTATATTATATATTATGTTATATATATATTATATATTATGTTATATATATATTATATATATATTATTTATATTATATATATTCATAATGGTTTGTTTGCTATAATCTTTTTACGCAAAGTAAAAATCGTAGAATATCTGCATGAATATAATTACACGTAATAGTAACTAAAGATGGTCATCCCATAAAAAAATATAGTGAATTAAAATGAATGTGTAAAATAATATACAAAATTGGCTATAACTTTTGTTAGTGAATGCAACTCCACGACTCGTATATAACAAAGCTGTTTTTTCTTTTTCAACATATAGAAAAAAAAGGTTTTTAGTATGACTATAACTACGCATACAAAAAAAAGATTTAGTATAGATGGCTATTTTAAATGTCATATCTTCGTCCAATTTTATTGAATGGCAATAAAGATTGTTGGACATTTGTGATTGAAAACTGGTGGACAAGACACTCATTGGTTTATTTTATATTTATTATCGAATTGGCTCCAACCTTTCGTTTTCTTCACATTTACAGTAAAACCTCGTCTTACTACAAACATTGTGGTCCTGGATATGACCTTAAACTATATCTAGTGGTGAGGCCCCAGCTTGTGGGCTTTGGGGAGTGTGGAGCCACTCTTTAATTGCCATTGCTCCCAGGTCCACTCTGACCCGGAATGGTAGTACCTGTTAGAGTTCCAACTATGGTTTGAATAGAAACCGACTTGAAAACAAATATATTCTATTAAAAACATTTTCTTCAAAATCTTTGGATTCGGCATTAAATAACCTGAAAAGGGTTGATATGCCGTAAAACAACCAACCAACAACCATTGTACATTTCTGTTCATGTCTTTGTCTATGACATGCATTTCCAATATAAATAAATTTGTGCCGATCCGTGTAATATATATCTATAAAAGTGAACGTGCCCTACGCAATACCTCTGTCAATTACAGACCCGAGATTTGATATACAGGGTACTGAGATTTGGGAAAATCTTTAATCAGTTTTCGGACAGAAATTTGGCTGTTAAGCGGTCAAAGTTCAACGATTGTACCTTGAGAACTCTACCAAACTCCTCAGCCAATTTTGGGTCTAAACACTCAAAATTTTAGATATAGGTTCCTTGGACATGGATCTAACTTAAAACTTGATTTGAGTCCAAAACAAATGTCATGGGGTCATAATAGGGGTAAAAGTAAAAAAAAAAAAAAAAAAAAAATTTCCTCTCAGCATACACCTCCGGACAACGCCGGGCTGAAATACTAGTTACATAAAAAAATTTCCCATTTCAACTATACGCCAATCCTTAAAATATTTGCCTTACCATTTATCTGAGAAATTCGTTAGTTATCCTTGAGATGCATTGGAGCCTTGATAAGCGGGGATGGGCACGTTTATTGAGCATAGATGAATGGCTAATCGTTACTATTAATAATAGAACACGCTTTGAAAAAAAAAAGGATTAAGATAGTACATGTTTTTTAATTTCCCTTTTGCAAAACTCAATCATGTTCTGCATCCATCGGATTTTGCTCTACAGGTATTCGTCTCTAGAGAAAGGGTCGGCACTTTGTGGACCAGTCCAAACCTGCGGAGACATTTTTGCTCGATATGCCAGCCTGCTAACCAATGACTCTATTTTAAGCGTGACACGGGAGTTTCTAATTCAACAAAACGCTTGCTGTCACCTTCTAATCAACCTAACTGAATTTGAATACTATGACCAAAACCACGATCGAAACCCAATCACTTTCTTTTGTGTAGAAACACCCCCCCCCCCAAAAAAAAAAAACGGCATAAAATCAGAGAGGCGATTGACCGGCAACAGAAATTAGGCGGACACAGCTTTAAATTGACAATTTTTTTTCCCCCTATCAAGTCACCCCACACCCTCCATCGTTTACCCCTGCAATTGCTGGAATCTTTCAATAGGCCATTTTTTTTTTATCTTTTCAATAATTCCAAACATATTTGTTTATTTTTGTGAACTATTATCCTCATCTAGTTGTTTCAGCCAACTATTTCCTTGGCCTTTATCAGGTGGTTAACCGCGACGGGATAGGGATGCTGGTTCTCACTGTATCCTCAGTAATTACTGCCTTCCATAGTTGTTGTTGTCTCAGCACTTTTTTTTTTTTTTTTACCAACTATGTCTCTGGCCGGTTTTGGGTAGGATTGAAACCGCTATCTTCAGACAATGCTTTCCTGGAAGCGTAAATTCAACGTCTCTATTTACTGCGCCACGGGCCCCGAAGTAGCGATTCAGATTGGATTTTTTTTTTTTTTAATCTCATACATCCAAGTTTTTTTCGTTCTCATCTAGTCTGTCACATAAGAATTCATGGTTTAAAATAAATATATATATATATTACTCATCTCTAAAAGATTTCATCAATAAAAATAATGTCAAACATGCATATAATTTCCTCTAAATTGTTTCGGATGATTTGGATATTTTTTGACGTTCATTGAGAAAGGTTTTGTTTTTTACTATTTAAATTGACAGGGTTTTGCATATATATTTTTCTTAACAATATATTCAAACACTTCTGTGTTTGAATATATTAAGTGGCAGTTTAAGTCCGTTTAGAACTGATTTTAAAGCTTTACCGCTCACTCATTTTTCGACAAAATTTCAAACCATTATTACAGTTAACCTTCTCAGCTATATTGTGAAAAAACATTTTCAATTTTCGTTCAGTAAAAAAAAAATTATGGTGAATTCTGATTTTCAAAATCGTAAAAATATGTAAGGTGAGCGACGCTTTTTATGACTGGTTCACATAACAACCACTCGCTTCAGCGCGTACTGTTGCTACTAATTCACTGCTGTTGCGGAAGAGAAGTAACAAGTGAAACAGCATGAAAGGGGAGATAATTCGGGATTTTATTGAAAGCAGACGAGTGCTATAAATTATTACATGTGTTTGAGTGCAAAAAAAAAACGACTGAAATTAAACAAAAAAAACAAGTAGATTTATTAGAAGCCTGGAAAAATCATGGATTACAATAGAAAAATGATCGCATGACAAGTAATATGGTTAAAATTGGAAAAGAAAAGGACAAGATATTCTAGTATAAAATTATAACTTTAAATAGTGCAGCATTAAGAATTTTTTAATTCGATTTATAACATATAATCAATTCTTAATGCTGCAATATTTAAGTTATTTTTTTATATTTTTTTTACTAGAACTTCTTGTCCTTTTCTTTTCCAGTTTAAACAACTAGTCCTTTACTTTTCCATGTTTAAGCTTAACCATATTACTTTTCATGCTCTCATTTTTCTATTGAAATTGAATAAAGGTTTGTGTCTGCGACCTTTTTATTATTACGCAATCCGGTTTGCATGAGGTACCGACCTTGTTCTGGAATATAAATAAACGTTGTTTTTGTTTTGTTTGTTTTTTTAGTTACTAGTATTAAAACTGTAAGAAACCCCTGAAAAGTGTAGTGTTTTCTTTGTGTGTTGTGTGTAAACTTGCATAATAGAAACGTAAAAATTCATTCCTGTCTGAAGATAAAAGATTTGACAAAAAAATGCCACAACAAACATAGCGATTGTTTATTTCTTTTCTTTTTGCAAAACTCAATCCCATCCTTCATAACAAAAGCAGAAGACATAAATATTGAAAGGTATGAAGACCTTTAACGATAAAAGACCCCCCCCCTAAAAAAAAAAAAATTCTTGATGTAATAGATGCGCAAGTGCGCGAACTAACGACACAGCCGAAAAAGAAGTGAAAAGAAGGGAGGGGAAATGCATTCCGTAGCGAGAAAAGGAGAGGAACAAAATTGCACCACGTGATGAGGACAAGAAATCTAGTTAATCCAAAACTTATTGACAAGTGTTTGACTTTGAAGTAAGTATATGGTGGAACGATAAAAATTTCGCCCTAAAGAAAACACTGCAGCGTTATTTTAAAACTTATTGAAAAAATTAAGCTAATTTGATTATGTCGTAGAGCTACCGTCTATTCAATGTAACCGCCTTCGGCCTCAATCACCGCCTCTATATGGGTCCGGAACTGGGAGAATGCCTTTTCCACAAGCGCCGGCGAGAACTCTGTGGATGGCGGCAATTAAGCTGGCTTTAGTGTTGCGAGAGGTCATGTTGGTGATGTTCTCGACGTATGACCAAACGAAATGGTCCAGCGGGTTTAGGTCGCGGGGAGAGGGAATGGGCTATTGACAGAATGGCACAAAATCGTAACCCTCCTTCTGAAGTCAAACCTGGATTTCTTTAGACTTGGGGGCAGGCGCCGAGTTCTGTTGCCACACTCAGCGTCTGCCAGCGGCCACACCACATTTCGCCAGGGTATGACCACATTCTTCAGCACATCCAGGTACACTTCGGTGTTGACTTTCAAGTCGACTTCGAAGATATAAGGTGGTCCTCACTTGAAATCACAAGACCATAACCGTGGGTCGCCTGATGCGCTGAGCTATGTTCTCAAGCGTTGAACCGTCCGAATTTGCATGTTGAGAGTGCTGGCAATGATTCTATTGTCGGAACTTGGATCGCTAGAGAGATGAGTTGTATAGCGGGGCATATCCGATCTCGACCGTTGAACATTGTATTACTTTCAGACGATAGAAGACTTCTATCGCTCTCAGGATTTGTACACAACTGGCCAACTAGTAGATGGTCTGCAACAAGAATAAGAAGACCGTTTTTTCATCAAACGGAAATGGAATCACGTCGTCTTTTCTAGTGCGACAATTTTTTCGTTTCAGCCTATATTTTTTAAGCTTTTTACATCGTGGTTTCATGAAGAAACTTGTAACGAAAAAATGATTTCCATGAAGAAACTTGTAACGAAAGAAAAAACGCGGGGAATTATTATCTGAGGGCGGAGCATATATTGGAGCCCGGTAGAGTACGTATTATATTACTACAGAGAAAGATTAGCAACTTTTCTTCTAACAAAAAATGGATCTGTAGGAAAGAAATAATATCCTAAACTGGAATTCGAAGTCTGTTTTGTACTTTACCAAGTTAATAAGAAAAATGCTCTGAGCGGAAACTCCTTAGATGGGGAAACAGTACTCCAATTTAAGACATTTTTATTCGTCCTAAATTTATAACGGTACAATATGCAAGATAATTTCCGAAATTCTTTTAAATATGTATTAAATCCTAATTAAGCCGATTTCGAAAAACCGAACAAATCCACCGATAGAATCGGCAACAAACCTCCAAGACTTTTTCCCAAAACCAACAGAAAAAGCCTTCACAGTTGTCAATCTTAGAATCACATCGATATTGGTATGCTGAACTGTCATTGTGATCTATCACTGTTGCTGAAATGTTATGCGTGTCATTAATATTTAAGTTTAATAATTTTGTCTTATCAGATAAAGGAGTAATTGCCGTGGTTGAACCAACATCTCTTGAACTAATCAAAGCCAAATTCTTAGAATTTAGCATTAATTTTACTTGCGAAAATTGCGGACGGCTTGTTGTTGAGAAAAGTGCTAGCATCTTTTGGTTGGGTTTTAGCTGCGAAGTTAAAATGATGCCAGTTGTTTGTGGGATTGCTGATCCTAGAGGCTGGGAACCACTTCGTTGGATCCGACCGACAGTAGAGGGCGGCTTAGTCGTTGAGAGATGAAATGCTAAAGTATTTGAAGGTCTTGAAGGACCGTTATCTTGCGCCAGAGTTATCTTGGTCAGTTTATGCGTTGGAAGCGTGGCTGTTACGATGTTTGGCGGTTTTGGAGAATCTTGTAATGTTCTCGAAACAGAACGAATAATGTTGACTCGATCGGACTTCGTTGGCTTAACAATTAGAGGCTGTGTACCTACAATGTTGGGCGGTTTTGAAGAACCACGCAATTGTTTTGAAAAAGGGCCATGAAGATTAATCACACTGAATCTGGTTGGAAGCTGGATAGCTACTTTATTTGACACGGTTGAAGAATGTTGTAATGTCTTAGAATAAGGACGATTTGTATGGAGCTGGCTAAATGCCGATGGCTCAAGTCTTGGAAGATCGGTAACAACACTCTTTGGCAAGTTTGGAGAATATTCCGCACCTTCAGGAAACGTGCCATTATTTTTTAGGATACTGGATTTAAATAATGTGACTGTTGTAAGCTGGGTAGTTAAAGTATTGGATAATCTTGAAGAATTTTTTAATTCTTTAGAATCGGTGTTTAAACTTTGTATAGGTTCGGTTTTCGTTTGAGTTGATAGCTGGGTCTTGGAGAGAATTTTCGATATATTTGTATCGCGCACACTAACTGTATTTATCTGTTGGTCCGTTTGACCTGTGGTTATTATTCTCGGTCCTGGGCGGATAGTGGGTTTTACAGTTTTGTTATTTCGTGTTTTAAACTTAAGGATATTTTCTAACAAAGATATACTTGTTGTTTTAATGTTATCAGTTCTGAACTTGGTCTGTATTTCCGATTCTAAACGTTTGGTTAGGGGATTTTGTGGTATATTTTTGTCGAGTATAAAATTACTTAAACTTTGATCAATTTGTTTTGTGGGTACCGTATTCAACTCAGGTTGGATAGTATGCGTTATATATTTATTTTTGTAAACAGTTCCACTCCAAGATGTACTTCCGGTTTGATTTTCATCTGATTTCGATTTGGTTTCCGTTTCCGATCTCAAATTTTGATTTAAGGTATTTTCTGTCGATTCTATATCTTTGGCATTTACTGTTTTATTTGTCTGTTTTGAAGATAGCATTTTAATGTTACGGTTGAAAGATTGGTTTACGTTTTCAATTTTTGTAGTAATTTTATTTGTGAAAACGTTTTCAAATGGAGACGTATTTCCTGCTTGAATATGGTCTTCTTTCGATTTCGCCTTTTTTTCCATTATGAAGTTATCAGGGAACAGAGTTTCTGTTGACTGTGGAATTGTACTCGAACGGATGATAGTATCTAAATTTTTATCATCTTTTCCTGCAGATGAATTCGCAGGGTCAGGGTTAATTCTTTGGAAGTTTTCTTCTGATATATTTTTAAAATCCAATGCAGTTAAAGATGTTCTTTCCGTTTGAATAGAATAAAATTCTGATAATTCTGTTTCCGGTTTAAAAATTCCATCCAAAGGATCGCGTGTCGATTCCGGGACTATTGTGTGAGTTAGTGAGGTTTTGGTTGTGTCATCAATCTGCGTGATGGTTGTCGCCTCTGGATTCTTTTGGGCAACTAACGCCGATTTACCTGCAAAAAGTAAGTAAAAACAACATTGTTAAACAGCACAATCCGTTTGTACTTCTATAATATAAATCTCAACTGTCTGTTTAAATGTATGTATGTATGTATGTATGTGTGTATGCAATTTCAAATCTTGTCGGTAGATGAATACTTGATGCTCCGCTATCAAGGGTATTTTTTTATCGTGATGCCATCACTAGATGGGATGCCTAACACGGCTTAAGAGAGTCCCATCTACACTCGAGATAAGGATAGACCGCGCCAGTTTCCCAACCTGGCATTCTACCTCGCGGTATATACAGCACCTCGCCTCCTCAAATGGTCACCCATCTGATACTGGCCAGGCTCAACGTTGCTTAACTTCGTTGGTCTGGCGAGAACCGGTGTATCAGCATGATTGTGACGTATATAAGATTACAGATTTGAATTGCACTACAAACTTGCGTAGTGAATTAAATCTCGACTGCTGCCTGTGTATGTATGTATGTATGTATGTCTCGCAAAAAAAACTTTCGACACATGCCAAGAGTTTTCTCGGGATTGAATTCATCTTGATGCTTACCCTTCAGATGACAAATACCGAAAAATTGGCCAAAAAAATTAATTTCTTCACTGGGCACTTTTCTACAAGGAGGCGTCGCTTTTTTCGCCGATATTTACGAAACTCATTGCTTCTTTTCGATTGTCTAGCCTTAATTTGAACCTACGTCACTTGTGGTTTGGCGATAGACGCAACAGCTAACGCGTCACGTTTATTTTCGACACCTTTCCCCCTTCATGGTACGGGTTCGAACCTGCTTGCCTACTACCACATTTTTTTTGGGGGGGGAGGTCTCGCAATTTTCCGGGATTTTGTTTCTTTCTTTACACAAAGAGCAAAACGAATAACAAATTATAAAATGTGATAAGCCTAAAACTTCGACGTTTCACCTACTGTTTCGTGGGCTTTATCAACAGAGAACAAAAAAAGATAAAGATTGTACATAATGTTACGTGCCATTATATCTTTTTCTTCTGTCTTGATAAAGCCAGCGATATGGTGAGCGAAACGTTGTTTTTAGGTTTACCACATTTCTGTTTATAGAATATACCGCAAGGGTTATTTACCGTAAATTTGTTGGAGTGATATTTTGTCAGTTGGGCTCAATTCACTAACCGGATAGTAAAACAAGTAAATCATGATAGAACGTTGGTCACTCGAATGTCCGAGTCCCAAGGAGTGACCAATTCCATGAGCCGCAGCAAAGAGGAGACTCGCTTCATGGGTATTTTCCGTTCGCCAATTTTCTGCTTCGTCAAAGTAAACGTTGACCCTTTTTAGTCCGTTCTTTTTCGTGTAAGCCATGTCGATATACAGCTGATGTCCACCTAACAAAAAATAAAAACAAAACAGAACGTGTTATGTTTGCTTGACATTGTTGGATTTTAAGACGACCATGATGCAGGCTGCGGAGAAGTAGATGCGAAGTAATGTCGTTTGAAAAAAATATTTTTTTTACAAGGTAGTCACCACTTATCAAGGCCCGGAAGCCACTTAGAGATAAGGGTTATTGTGTGTACAGTACGTTAGTATTGGAGATTTGATAAAGTGTTTTGCTTAACGGGGGCGGTTCATCAGGAATTTGTTTATGTTGGACTTGAAGATATCCAGGACAAAATATAGTTGTCCATTAGACAGTTTTAAAATATTCATTATTTTTTGTCTTGTTTTATAAAAAAATATATAATAGAAATCGCCCTAGACAAAGTATGAAACCGTTTTATGTAAGGAGCTAGCAAGAAGGAAAACTGATTAACACAAATACAAAATATGCTTTTAAAAACTGATAAAAATAGTAGGAAAAGAGTTCCATGAGAAAAAAAAACTGACGGAGACCAATGGACCGACAAGTCAAACGACCTGGGACAAAGGAGGCAGGGAATAAATCAAACAATTCTGTTGAACACAAGCATTTATATATTAAAATTTTAACATCTTTAACATGTGTCCGTGTCACGGCTTCCAGATTATAAATTATTTGATCGGGAGATCTTATCTATTAAAAAGGGCGATAAAAGTTGAAAAATACTACGAATTATATATATATATATATAATGAGTTAATTTAATGTCCATAGCATTTTATTACCTTCTATTCTGCTTTTTAATAAATAGGATCTCCCGATCACAAAAGACGCAGTGTAAAAATAAATAAATAAATTCAAACATATGATGTTGGTTTTGGTCCGAACGTGAAATAAAATATACTTTCTTGGTTTTCTTCCTATGATCTAAGGGTAGTATATGTTCTTTCTAAAGATGGTATAATGATATTCGTGGAATTTCCATTCGCGTAGGCTCTCCATACAGCGAAAATATAATTGATAAAGAATATTTTACCGGAAAACACATACACACACAAAAAGGAACAACCCGTGTTATTTGTTAATCAACGTTTCCTCTTTATTTCGAGACTTCCTCTGGATGAAATAATGACGAAACGTTGATGAACAAATCACACAGTTTGTTCCTTTTTTTTTCTCTCTATTTTGTCGAAATACTATTATTCTTATATATATATATATATATATATATATATATATATATATATATATATATATATATATATATTAAAAACATAATTATGCACTTACACGTGCCAGAATGGCTGAATCTAGCGAGATTCGAAATCGAGACCCCATGGTAAGAGACCTAAACCCTTACTCCTCGTCCACCTCGCTGACTGTTCGGATACGTCTTGAATCAATTCAATTATTTACGAAAGTGCATTTTTACCTAAATGCGAGTCGGGAATAATTTTCCTTTTAATCAATGGAGAGCGGCATATATATTATTGTTAAAATATAATTATCCACAAACACGTGTTTCGTCGTCTACAATTCATCAGAGGGGCTGATATATATATAATATAAAGCGGTGTGTGTGTGTGTGTGTGTGTGTGTGTGTGTGTCTGGTCACGAATAGACTTCTATATGGTTGACTATTTTAAAAAACTGATTACATATAATGATAGGAGATGTATCGAGATACAGGAATGGGTATGTTTGATCTGGCAGAACGGTGGTTCATTAAAATTGTGGGGTCGGCGTTCGCGTATGATCCACAAAGTATGGAAATAAAAAAATCTAAAAATTAAAAAAAAACGTTTACAAGTGTTTTTGATATAGGTGTACATAAGAATACTTTGATAAGTATGTTTTAACTTAAATAGGGATGGTATAATAAAATTGTGGGGTCTGCGTTTACGCCTGGCCTCCATACAATGGAAATAGGCACAAACTTTAATAAAGACTTTTCATATCTATCTGCATAAGTATACTTTGATAATGATGTCTCAGTTTGAAGAAATATGGTATAATAAAATTATGGTGTGTTCGTTCGCGCCTGACCTCCATAGAATGGAAATATGTCACAAAGTTTAACAAGGTTTTTTAATATAGATCCACAGATTATTATGATAAGTGTTTCAGTGTGAACAGATATGGTATAATAAATTATGGGGTTTATCTATTTTATTTTTACTTTCATCATATTTTGCTTTGGTTTTGATACACCCAAATTCGAAGCTATCTCTTTACAACCCTTCCTTTTCATAACCTATCATACTGTCATAAATCAGAGTCCATTTTCTGTAGGCTGTTTTTGAACCCAGTCAACGACGGGTACTTTTGCAAGTATATATATATATATATATATATATATATATATATATATATATATATACATATAATGTGTGTATATATATAATGTGTATATATATATACATTATATATATATATAAAAATAAAAATTTTGACATTTGCTTTTCTATTTTATATTTAATTCAATCACCATTCAATCTTTTTTTTTTTCTCTTCTTCTTAATCCATTTTTCTTAATTACACTTTGTGTCGGCAGCCTAACGCATATCTTATTTTTCTTTTAATAATATTATTTGCATACTTTCCCCTTTTCTTTGTACCTATTTTTGCATTATTCCACGGCCTTTTGAATTATTTTGGACCTTCTTCCAATTACGCGAATTCCTTGGATTTTACCGTCATTGGATCATTTACCCTTCACCAGACTATCCATTCACGTGAAATCACCTTTTTCTTCACCATATTTCCTCTTCTTAACTTTTTGTTACCAAGTAAGATCTTTGACTTACTTGCAGTTTCATCAAATACTTTGCATACAAAATCCGATCCCGCATTTTGCTAATTCCTATCCTCTGGTGAGAAGGAAAGTATTTCTCCGAAACTCCGCGGATTAAGGACTATCCACTTACTTATTAAATATGTTTTTAACTTTTTGAAAGTGTTTTTTAACATGTAACATTTAAATATTTGCTCTTATATATACATATATATATATATATATATATATATCGCTGTATCCAGTCACTCTAATGAAACATTTTAAAAATAATATATATACCGCTCCCCATGTGCGGGTACCAAATTTCTTAAAGGGAAAATTATTCCCAGCTCGCATTTAGGTAAAAATCCGCTTTCGTAAATAATTGAATTAATTCAAAACATATCGCTAAAACCAAAACAAACAACATATATATATATATATATATATATATATATATATATATATATATATGTATATATATATATGTATATATATATATGTATATATATATATGTATATATATATATGTATATATATATATGTATATATATATATGTATATATATATATATGTATATATATATATATGTATATATATATATGTATATATATATATGTATATATATATGTATATATATATATGTATATATATATGTATATATATGTATATATATATATATATATATATATGGCAAAAGTTTATATTCCAATATGTTACTTTAATTATGAAATAAGTTACCGCCCTTGAACGGATTATGAAATATTGATGGAAAAAAACTTAGAAATATCTTAAATTAATGTTCAAAATGGTTAATTAAAATTAATTAATTGGTAATAAAATGAATCTAGTTAAAGTACAAAGGAATTTTAAAATATTTATATATGAAATAAAATAAGTTTTAAAAAATTTATATATCCAATAAAATAATTTTAACAAAAATAATAGTATATGTATTAAAATAAAATTTATGGTTATGCAAAATTTAAGTCTAATCGACGGAGCTTATTACAAATTAACAGATGAAGTAATTAGTTTTGTATAAATATAAATATATATATGTGTGTGTGTTATTAATATTATCTAAGTAAAAATATATAGATCAATTATAAATAATCTATATATTCATACGATAGCGTGTGTGCGTTGTGCGTGTTGCGCTTATATCCAGGTCGTTTAATTGTTATGTTCTTATATTTCTTGTCATGAATAATTTTATCAAAAATTCTTAATAAGTTTTGGTTTCTGTTTGGACTATAGCTGATGACACTTAATTCGTATATTTTTTTATAAATAATTTTATCGAGAATTCTTCATAAGTGTTTGGTTTCTCTTTCGATTATGGCTGAAGAAACTCAATTTATACCTATATATATATATATATATATATATATATATATATATATACATATATGTGTTTATATATATATATATATATATATATATATATATATATATATATATATATATTTCATAAGATTTTATTTCGGTTTCGATTCAAGCTAATGCACCACAGTGATATGGATATATTTTTTTCTATTTTTAAAATCGCAACTTTATAACATATAAAAATCGCTAGAACATTAACTTTATAATAATATATACGAACTCCGCAAAAATTATAAATCCATTAAGCATACTTTACAACCGAGTTTTATCGGGCGTTCGTGCTAGCTTAGATAAATACATTTGCAGTTTTAACAAAAGAGCTACAATAATATCAGAGAGTCTCCATTTACATTGGCCATCTACAGAATGCCAACATCAATAAATTACATATGAATGAGTTCCCTGTGGAATATACAATTTTAATACATATGGATTTTTAAATTTAGTGACTTTGAAAATTAAAAATAAAACCTAATAAAATGAAAAAAACAAAAATAATTTTGTAATCATTCCAAAATTTCTTTATTTTCTTGTAAAATTTGTAAGTGCGATTTCTTCTGATGACAAAAGGACGAAAAAAGTTCATTGATTGATATAATTAAATGAATAATTTGTGCTACGAAACAGGTGCTGGCAAGCATTGTGCAAGTCAACTTACGTAATAGAATCAATGGTAAGATGGTTAACATACTTAAATTTTGAATACAGCCGTTTGTCATTTGTATGTTGTTCTCTGTAATTACATTGACTTTGATAAATTAAAGTATACTTATGAATAAAAAAGTGAAAATATAATTGGAAAAATATATTTGCGTATATATAAATATATATATATGTATACATATATGTAAATATATATATATGTATATATGTGTGTATATATATATGTATATATATGTGTGTATATATATATATGTATATCAGGGAGACTAGCCGCCCTCCTCACCAAACAAGTCTGGTGGGGGAACAAGTTTAGTCGCCGGTGACCCGACCATGAGGCAGGTAGTACTGGGTTACATGGTATCAGTAGCATATGACATGATCTGACACAGGATTAAAAACAAGACCTTCCAAAGGGCGAATGAACTCTTTTTCTGGGTCAACGGCCAACTAGCACCGTGTATATTTGTGTGTGTGTGTGTGTGTGTGTGTGTGTGTGTGTGTGTGTGTGTGTGTGTGTGTGTATTGGAGTAGGGAGGGCTCCCGTAAGCCGTGGTGAAGGCAACCTTTCTAGGAGAAGGAAATCTCTGATTTAAAAAACCATAAAGCGGAAGACCAGTACCCGCATTAAGCTGGTCTGCAGTTTAATTTGTTGCTGGCTATCTTGCTCTTACTTGTTGCTGAATCTCAACATTTGAACCGAGAGAGAGACTTAGCTGTCGTACAAAGCTAAGACTCTGTAACATCATATTTGTATAGATACTCCCTCAGACATTTGGGCTCATGGATTTTAAATGTCTGAGGGAGTGGAACTCGTCTGACAAGACGTTGCAATCATCATATATGTACATATGTGTGTGTATAAATACGTGTATATATGTGTGTGCATATATATGTATATATATACATATATATCGGTATATATATGTGTGTGTGCATATATATGTATATATACGTATATATATGTATATATGTGTGTGTGTGCTTATATATATGTATATATTTGTGTAAATATATATATATGTATATATATGTGTGTGTATGTACATATATGTGTGTATATATATTTGTATATATATATATGTGTATACATATGTGTGTATATATATGTGTGTATATGTGTATATATATGTATATATACGTGTGTATACATATGTGTGTATATATATGTGTGTATGTGTGTATATGTGTGTATATATATGTATATATATGTGTGCATATATGTGTATATATATGTGTGTATATATATGTGTATATATGTGTATATATATGTATATATATGTGTGTATACATATGTACATATATGTGTGTATATATGTATATATGTGTATATATATGTCTGTATATATGTATAAATATATGTGTATATATATGTGTGTGTGTATATGTGTGTGTATATGTGTGTATATGTGTAAAAACAAAAGCTAAATGGAGGCGATCTAGAGCATATGCTGTAGAACGGAGAAAAAAGATCCTTGGGTTTTGATCTGACGTTTTTAATATAATAAACTAGTTATGACCAAAGTTTCATTTCATTCGGACAAAAAACAAAAAAACAGCCCCTAATTAGAGTTGGGGCCCGCTTTTTGGGAGTCACCTTGTATGTATGTATATGTATGTATATGTACTGTATGTGTATATGTATGTATATGTGTATATGTATATGTATGTATATACGTATTTGTATATATGTATGTGTATGTATATACGTATTTGTATATATGTATATGTATGTATATACGTATATATATATATGTATATATATGTATATATTTATATATATATGTATATATATGTATATATTTATATATATATATGTATATATATGTATATATTTATATATATATGTATATATATGTATATATATATTATATATGCATATATTTATGTATATATATGTATATATATATGTATATATTTATGTATATATATATATGTATATATTTATGTATATATATATGTATATATATGTATATATTTATGTATATATATATATGTATATATATGTATATATTTATGTATATATATGTATATATTTATGTATATATATGTACATATATGTATATATATATGTGTATATATATGTATATATGTATGTATATATATGTACATATATGTATATATATATGTGTATATATATGTATATATATGTACATATATGTATATATATGTGTATATATATGTATATATATGCATATATATTTTTATATATGTGTATATATATGTTTATATATGTGTATATATATGTGCATATATGTATATGTATATATAAATATGTACAAATATGTATATTTATATGTAAATATGTACATATATGTATATATATGTAAATATGTATATATATACGTAAATATGTATATATGTACATATATTTATGTACATGTATGTATATGTATTTATGTACATGTATGTATATGTATTTATGTACATGTATGTATATGTATTTATGTACATGTATGTATATGTATTTATGTACATGTATGTATATGTATTTATGTACATGTATGTATATGTATTTATGTACATGTATGTATATGTATTTATGTACATGTATGTATATGTATTTATGTACATGTATGTATATGTATGTATGTACATATATGTACTTGTATGTATATGTATATATGTACATATATGTATATATGTACATATATGTATATATGTACATATATGTATATATGTACATATATGTATATATATACATATATGTATGTATGTACATGTATGTATATGTATGTATATGTGTATATGTATATGTATGTATATATATGTACATATAAGTATATGTATATATGTACATATATTTATATATGTACGTATATGTATACGTATGTATATGTATATATGTACATATATGTACACGTATGTATATATGTACATATATGTATACGTATGTATATATGTACATATATGTATACGTATGTATATATGTACATATATGTATACATATGTATATATGTACATATATGTATACGTATGTATATATGCACATATATGTATACGTATGTATATATGCACATATATGTATACGTATGTATATATGCACATATATGTATACGTATGTATATATGCACATATATGTATACGTATGTATATATGCACATATATGTATACGTATGTATATATGCACATATATGTATACGTATGTATATATGCACATATATGTATACGTATGTATATATGCACATATATGTATACGTATGTATATATGCACATATATGTATACGTATGTATATATGCACATATATGTATACGTATGTATATATGCACATATATGTATACGTATGTATATATGCACATATATGTATACGTATGT
>NC_136523.1:27261362-27271362 GCF_053919585.1 Euprymna scolopes
TGCTGCCGATAACAACATAAAATCTAATGTAATTGAAGTCCTTTTTTAAATAATCAAGCTCTGTCCATGATCCAACATTACTTATCGTGTTGTCTCACCATATGTCTAACACATATTATCAGTGTGAGATTTATATATACGCAGAAGAGACGTTGCGAATCTATCTCTGCTTTATCGTTATTTCCATGGCAGGTGCTCGTCTGAGCTTTAATCTATGCCCCCCGCCAAACTTTAACGTCTAGCAAAAAACTAAACTAAATAGTTTCTCCCACTCTTCATCTGTGCCTAAACCTAAACATAGATTCCATGAACAAAGCTTCTTTCGTAGAACTGCATGCCTATGGAACTCTCTTCTGTTGGCCTACTTTCCAGTTGACTACAATCTGATTGTCTTCAAGTCCAATGTAAACAAGTTCTTGAGGAACCGTCCCCCTGAGTAATCCAACTTACAAAAATTCCACTACTTATATTTACTAGGCTATAATCACATCGACTAATGTATACTCATTAACTCTTATCCTCAAGTGGCCTCCGGGCCTTGATAAGTGGTAGTTTCTATGTAAAAAAAAATCCATTTAAACCGCCCCGAGTGTCTAGAAGAAGCACACAATCATCACGCAAACAGACGCACAAACATACATTGAGCTTTATATAGAGAGATAAGACACCGTTTACCTTTGTTCACAGATGGGCAGTTTTTGCGAAGGCGTTTCCAAACACCAACTCAAATCAAACTTGTTCCATTTGACTGAAATATATAAAACATAAATAATTTGCTGGTTTATTCTGCATTTTTCGTATTGGATATAAAAAACGTACTGGTATTATCAGTTGTGGTATTAATTCTGGGCACACTACGCAGTGTATATAACAATGGATTGTGGACTAATTCATCCAAGTTCACCGCGGTTGGCTCCTGACTAAAGCAAACAATAGATTGATTTATAAGTAGACGATTTCACTGATTTGATCACAATAAAATCATTGGAAATGTGGAACGTTCGGTGACCCTCATTCAATCCCGAGCAATATCTGATCTTTCTGCTAATATATATATATATATATATATATATATGAGAGAGATAGAGAGAGAGAGACGCGGGGCATATATATATATATATATATATATATATATATATATATATATATATGTATGTATATATGTATATATATATATAATATATATATATATATAAAAGTTCGTTATTTGTTTACGAACAGACGATTTGAGAACTTTAAAAGTGGTGGCGAGTTATTTACTGGCGTCAATTCCATGGTCGAGTGGGAGAACCGCCGACTGTCAACACAACGGTTCTAGGTTAAATCCTTGGCTTGGGAGAGATGCTAGTCTAGCGGCACTGATGAGTTGTGATACAACGAAACAGGACTGTATGTTGATGACTACAAATGTATTATATATATATATATATATATATATATATATATATATATATATATATATATATATATATAAATCAATTTTCACCCCAAACAAGGCACAGTGCCACTTTCAAGTAGGGGACTACTATCGGGGACATAAGTTCCAAAGGCATTATGAATGGGAGATGAGTGGCAAAATGTTTGTTCACATTACACTTGAACTTCTGCATATCAGTACAGTTGGAAAAGCAGAATCCCGGAAGGGGGTTCCAAAGTCTTGCAGTTCTGGGGGAAAACTATTGGAGTAAAAGGCTTTCTTACACCTAGGGATCTCTACTTCTCTCTCTCTCTCTCTTTCTCTCTCTCTCTCTCTCTCTCTCTCTCTATATATATATATATATATATATATATATATATGATCACTATTATTGTTCTAAAAGTACAAGCTTACGTTAAAACGATCTCGGCGTAGGAATTAAGATGTTAGGTTCATTAATTTTTAATCAAATGATATTTTGGTACATTTGATTATTATTTTTCTACATATAAAAGCTTAGGTTTAAAATATCTTTGATGTTCACCGCGTATGTATCAAGATGTCAGATTCATTAAGTTTTAATGAAATGCCGTTTTGGTGCATTGATAATCATTATTTTTCGACATATGAAAGCTTAGGTTGAAAATATATTTGGTATTCACGGCATAGGTATTAACGGCAATTTCATTAATTTTTAATGAAATTACTTTTTGGTTATTTTGATTATTTTTTTCTGCATATGAAAGCTTACGTTAAAATATATTCCGTAATCACTGCGTAGGTATTAAAATGTCAGGTTAATTAATTTGTAATGAAATTATTTTTTGGTACATTTGATAATTATTATTTTTCTACATGTGAAAGCTTAGGTTTAAAATATCTTCGGTATTAACGCCGTGAGTATTAAACTGTAAGTTTCATTAATTTTTAAGTAAATGGCGTTTTGGTACATTTGACAATTATTATTTTTCTAAATATGAAAGCTTAGTTTGAAATATCTTCAGTATTCACGCTGTAGGTATTAAAATGTCAGGTTCATTAATTTTTAATGGAATGCCTTTTTGGTACATTTGATAATTATTATGTTTCTACATTTGAAAGATTAGGCTTAAAATATCTGCAGTATTCACGTCGTAGCAATTAAAATGTCAGGTTAATCAATGTTTAATGGAATTTTTTTTTGTACATTTGATAATTATTATTTTCTACATATGAAAGCTTAGGTTTAAAATATCTTTGGTATTCACGGCGTTGGTATTAAGATGTCACGTTCATTAATTTTTAATTAAATGACTTTTAGGTATATTTGATAATTATAATAATTATAATTTTCCTACAGATGATATGTCAAAACGATCTTCGATAGTAACGGCATTTGTATCAATATGACGGGTGCATAATTTTTAACCAATTTTCTTTTTTGATACATTTCATAATACAGATGGTCCTGGATATGACCTCAAAATATATCCGATGGTGAGGCCTATACTTTCGGGCTTTGAGGAGTGTGGAGCTACCCTTTAATTGCCATTGCTCCCAGGTCCACTCTGACCCAGGGTGGTAGTAACTGTTATGATCCAAACTATGGGTTAAATAGAAACCGACTTGAAAAAAAAGAACATATATTCTATTAAAAAAACTTTCTTCAAAATCACTGGATTCGGCATTGAATAACCTGAAAAGTGTTGATATGCCGTAAAACAAAAACAACCAACCATAATACAGGTGCAAATAAAAAAAAATACTCTTCGGGTACATGGATTTGAACCATGAGCCGGTATTTTTCCAAGATTTGTACGTCCAGGGGACGCAATACCGCCTTGCTGCCTCCGAACTAATTAAAACATGGTCATTGTAAAGTCCAATGTTATTAAATTTTTGTAAAGTCGTATCGATTAAATTCTTACAATTACATATACAAAGCATCTATTGAAGTTAAAAATTATTTATTTATTTATTTATTTTATTTATTTATTTATTTATTTATTTTTTGCATGCCGCCTTAGCAAGTTTGTAGCTTTGAAAGTTTGAGGATAAATGTTTGTTTACCTTTGGAATGTACGGTGTTTCTGGGTAAGGCACATCCTGGTGTCTTTCTTATAGTGAAACGTTCCTTTGCCAGGTTTTTATCAACTCGGGTGTTCTTTTGGAATTGGTCGAACTGCGAATGACGAATTCCGGAATCATCAACCGTCGTTTTCAGACCATATAGATCATTTTCGTCCATCTAATAAAATAATTTTAAAAAAATTAACTTAATTAAATAAATAAATAAATAACTGTATTCTGTTGAACCAATAAAAAGATTCCCTGATTGGAAGCACCTAAGATGTTGCAAGTTTAACTTATTTTTGTGACGTAGATAATTAAGTCAGGAACGAGATGCGATAGAATAGTCACAACATCAGCAATTGTTTTTTTCATGAGCTACTCGTCAGTAGAACACAATACCGATGGGCTGCTTTCTAGCTGAATACGACATAGTCGTTTTCGGACAATTAAATTCGTTTTCGTCCACCTAATTGAAAAGAGAAGAGAATGGAGAATTTAACGTTAAAAATAAAAATACAGGTACTCTTCTGTCATGCCAGTAAAAGGATGCCTTGATTGAACGCTCCTTGCATATTGCAATTGTACTTTATTTTCCCACGAAGATGCTTGTATCAGAGGTGATATGTTTTCTGGAGCGATGGAATGATCAAACTATTAGCATAAAAGATTTTTCTTTTCGAGAACTATTCGTCTGCGGAACACAATACCGATGGGCTACTTTCCAGCTGGTTACAGCATAGTCGTTTTCAGATTATTAAATTCGTTTTCGCTGATATATAATTATTAAAAAGTGCTCGATATCGACGTTGGTCATGATGAAGATGACATATAATGATAAAAAAAGTTCGCAATATTTATAGTATAGCAGGTGTGTCCAAATGGACCTCCATGTGGATCCGGACAACGTCAAGTATCTCTCTCTCTCTCTCTCTCTCTCTCTCTCTATATATATATATATATATATATATATATATATATATATATATATATATATATATATATATATATATATATATGAAATAAAATGGAGGTGGAAGGACCTGAATACTCAACGTTTCGCCCGATTTATGCGGGCTTCTTCAAGAGGGATGGTCATTGACGAGAGAGTCGGAGGATTGGGATATATATAATGATGGGGAAGAGCAGCGTGTTTTCCTTATGTAAATTAGATGTCATATATACATGTATATACATTTTATGAGAGAAAAAATAAATTAGAGTAAACTAGTGTAGTGGATTGCATCTAAAAGTTAAAATATCGTAGAGATTTTTTTTTTTTAAATCTCTACGATATTTTAACTTTTAGACGTAATCCACCACACTAGTTTACTCTAATTTATTTTTTCTCTCATAAAATGTATATACATGTATATATGACATCTAATTTACATAAGGACGTATCGTCGGATTTAATCCAGCTCAACAATCATATATATATATATATATATATATATATATATATATATATATATATATATATATGTGTGTGTGTGTGTGTTTGACTCATGTCCAGGCAAACTACATCTAAAATTTCAAGTGTTTAGACACAAAATTGTCGGGGGACTTTGGTAGAGTCTGAAGAGTCCTAGAGTGGATGAAACGCGGAATATTCAGTGTAGCTTAATCGTCATATATATTTTATAAATTACTAACTAGTTCTACCTACGTATTGAGCACGTAAATACTTAAAGTTTACGCATAAATCTATACTTTCGTATATTAATTTTATGTGAGTAAATTAATATTATATTTATAAATTTATATATATATATATATATATAAGAAAAAGATAATACAACTTTGTTATATATGGGTCATGGAATTGCATTCATCTGCAAAAAATCTACCTAATTTGCATATTCTTTTAAACTATCATTTCAATTAATTTCCTTTTAGTTTTTTATTCAGTTTTCTCATGGGATGATCATCTTTAATTACCTATTACGTGTAATTATATTCATACAGATATTCTACATGATTTATACTTTCGTAATATTTGCGTAAAAAAATTGTAGTAAACACAAACATCTTTCTATATATATTTATGTATGCTTATATATATATGTTTAAATAATGTTGCCTACCAAACTCCTCTGTCAATTTTCAGTCTACATACATGAAACTGTATATATAGGGGTATTCGATCCTATGCGAAGTTTTATATTTGGTTTTTAGCCGGGGAAAATGCAAAAGAGGAAAAAATTTTAAAATGGTGACGGTCGAACGATGGCATTACAAATATTCATTCGTAACATAATAGCTATTGGTTCATTTAATTTTTAGCCTTGCACCAGACATGACTTCATAACTCAAGCATTAAAGTCAATGGAAAAACTAAATCGTGTGCTAAACGTTCTGGTTTCGATTCTCAGTTTTTTTTTATAAATTTTTTAAATCATTACTATATATTCGGTCTAAAATAATATAATGATAAATACAAAATTTTCAGTAATCAAAATATCATATTTAAGCATATTTTATGGCCGGGCAATACCGGGCGGCCTTCTCGTATATAGATAAATAGAGGAGTCCTAATAATACAAGAAGCTGTTACAAACCACAAAAAACAATTAAAAATAAAAACCGAAATTAAAAAAAAAACCCGTAGTTGAATCGTTCTTACCTTTAGTTGAGTTGTATGATGACGAAGTATGGCCGCGTTAACTTGCACCAGTAAAATCATAAAACAAGAAAATTGTCTAAACATTCCGTCGAATTTGTTCATCACTTTCCTGGATTTCTATATACGTGTATAGATCAATAGATGCGTACATATGCGTGTATATGTACTAGTTGTATATGCCTGTTGTTACTCGCTAGTCCGTGTTACCGTAATTGTACTTTAAATGTTTTGCGATAAAGCCCATGAAATTATGAATGTGTGTATATACTATATGCGCATGTGTGTAGGGTCGACTCTTCCGTCGGTTTCGGCGTATGAGCTTCTGGCACAAAAACTAAGTGTATCGGAAATTCACACAGATGATTTGTTTATAGTGGTGAAGGCTTTGTGTAGAACCAACCACAAATTTTGGTATTACTGCTAACCTTTTTCGGTGCAGACGACTGCTATAGGACCGAGTAGACAGTAAACCGCAGTTTTTTTACATCAAACTCTGCTGTATGTGCGCATATGTATATATAAATATGTATATATATACATATATCTATATTTATGTATACATATTGTGTGTATTTATATGGACATGTATATATATATGTATGTGTGTGTGTAACTAAGTATATATACTTATATATATATATATATGTCTGCGTTGTACTTGCGTACATATGTGTATATGTGAGTATATATGTGTGTGTGTGTGTGTGTGCATACGGGTATATATCTGCGTGTATATTTATAGATGTGGGTGCGTGTACGTCAATGTACGTGTTTTTGTGCAGGTAAATATAATATATGTTTTATATGTGCATATATATATATACATATATATATATATATATATATATATATATACTTGTACTAGTTGATAAATACGTGGAGAGTGCTCAATGCCAGTTACAGAGAGTATATTTATAAAATTATTCTGTCACGATGCGCTGTAGATTTAACGTCGAAGTTCATCAAAGTTAGATCTGATTATACATGCAAATAGGTTTATATACAATCATATTCATGTATATATGTGTGTGCGTGCGTGCGTGCGTGTATATATGTGCGGATAATATATATATATATATATATATATATATATATATATATGATCCCTTTCTGGCAATTATTGGAGAAGTCTACGTCCTCTTATTTCTAATAGCTAAATATAATTATTTACTTTTTACTTAAGGCAATAAAAAAAAGAAACTATAAATAATCCCCCCACCCAACACTGTCGCACCCCACGGAGGATAAGCGCAATAAACTAAGACGTTCTATTAAAATGTTTTAATAAAGACGTCCGACCATTTTATTGCTTTCTAATTATTAATAGTTTTATTTTATACTGAACGACAGATAAAATAGAGATAAAAAAAAAGAAAATTAAAACATTTTTGTGACCCGGATGCGAACTCTGCGCCTCTCCTCTTCTGGCCCGTCCGGAAACGACGAGATGGGAAAACAACCAATGAAATGAAAGTGTGTTCGCTTTTACAAATCATTTAAAAATCTGTGAAGAATTAATCCTTATTTTGCCGCAGGTAATCCACCGAGAATTCAATTTTTTTTTTTTTTGGTTGAGGAGACATTCTTGACTTTATACGTCATCTTTATTTTATTTTTGAAACGTTTTTTTTTTTCTTTTTTGTTTTCTCTTTCTCTTCATTTTTGTCCTTTTTTTAGTAGTTTTTATCGTCCACGGATATATTTTTTTTCTTCAAATTTCGGTATTTTTTCTTTCTTTTTAATGTACTTTTTTCTTTCGTTTTATTTTATTTTTATTGCTACGTTCTTTTCTATTTTGTCTTTTTTTTCTAATAATTCTCACATTTCGTCCGTTATTTTTTTTTTTTTTGCTTCACTTTTATTTTATTCTTTTTTTTTTTACCCAGTTCTCTTTGTTTTTTCTTTCATTTATTTTACGTTTATTTTTATTTTGTTTTTTTATTATTAATAGTTCTCATCTTCTATGTATGCATTACGTATTTTTGTTTGCTTAAAATTTCTTTTTATTTTAATTAAATTTTATTTATTTCGTTTATTTTTCTTTCTTTTTAGTTTGATTTCTTTCTTTATTTTATTTATTTCTTTCGTTTTTTTGTGAAAACATAACTGACTTTTATTTTTCTTTCTTTTTAGTTTGATTTCTTTATTTATTTTTACTTCTTTATTTTAGTCCCTTTTTTTTCGTTATTTCTTCCATTTATTTTAAGGGTTTTTTTTCTTATTTTGTCTTTTTGTTCCCATCTTTTTGTCTATATATATATTATTTATTTTTCTTTGCGGCAAATTTCTATTTTTTTATTTAATTTCTTTCCTACGTTTTTTTTCATTTTTCTTGTTTTCTTCTTTTTTAAATAATAGTTTTTATCTTTTCATCCATATATTATTTATTTTTCTTTGCGTAGGCACCGCCAAAAATGGCCGCAAAATCAAGTTGTTATTGTTTTTTAAAACGAAATTACATTTATTAAAATCCATTATTTCTGAGTAACTTTTTTTTTTCCAGAAAGATAAAACCCTGAATTTTATCATATAGAAAACAGAATAATGTAAAACTTTTTCTACTATTTTTAATTCAATTTTAAATGTTAAATTTTCCCAAAAAGTTAACAATTGACATTTTTTGTCTTGCACAAAAAACGTACTTAAATATTAAAAAAAAAGGGTTTTTGAAATAATTAATTAATTTATTTATTGTCTAACTAAGATTTAGGATGATTTTCTAAGAGAATATGCAAAAATATTATAATATAAGTACCTGAATTTCAAATAATTCCACTTATTCATATAGGTAACCAGATATTTCGCATCGTCGTAGAGTTCAGATCGACTCTGTTTACGTTTTCTTTTGATGGGAAGAAAACTATGGAAAACCAAACAGGCCAAAAAAACTTATTTTTCAGTGACGAAAATTTCAATGTATTATTAAGCTGAGGCTGGCCAGTACCAGATGGGTGACCATTTGTATGAGTTTGGTTTTAATGTGTATGTGTGTGGGGGCCAGGCTCCCCAAAATGGGGGGGGGGGGGGCAATTTAAAGCAGAATAAAAAAAAATTATTTCAGCGCGTTTGGTCCACCGTAGTCGAAAGGCGGCAAACGTTTTCAAACGAGATCGATAAAAATGATGCTATTTTTAACACAAAGGGCACAATATTTATCGAATTTTTTTTTTTGGTATCGATTATTCAAAGCATGCCCTGTTTAATAATGGTCATGCATTATTCGGCTCGCTAAAAAAAAATTGTTAATTTATTTATCAAAAATTTTGAAATGGCTTTTTTCGTATAAATATTAAAAATTTTTTTTTTTTGTTTTGCTTAACTTAAATTAATTATTTTACTTAACATATTCACCGAATTTCACACTTCAAAACTCAAAAGCGGGATAATTAAACACAATCGAAGTTCTGATATTCAGACGTCAAAATAAGGTATGCAAACGAATTTTTTTTTTTTTTTTTTTTTTAATTTATAATTCTGTCCCTTACAACAACACAATATGTTTTATTCAGTTTCAGATGATTATTTTAAGCATATTTGTTCCCACTTCAAAACAAGGGGGGTTTTGTAAGCAAAAAAATATATATATATAAATATCGTTTATGAAAAATAAGTACACTGATATAAAGTTCATTCTTCTCCTAATAATCGCTGAAAATTTCGTATTGATCGGATAATTACCTGATTTTTGGTAGATTTTTAAAAAGACGGTCCGTCAAAAAGTACTGACCTGCCCCCCCAGTTTTGGCGGTGCCTATCTTTGCGTCAAATTTCTATTTTTTATTTAATTTCTTTCCTTCGTTTTTTTTTTTCATTTTTCTTCTTTTTGTCTTTTTTAAATAATTCTATTCATCTTTTAAAATTATTTTTTTGCATTAAATTTCTATTTTTTTATTTCATTTCTTTCCTCC
>NC_136523.1:27276362-27323862 GCF_053919585.1 Euprymna scolopes
AACACACTGCCGGGCACACCAAGTACCTTTGTGTGAAATATCATAAAAATTGGTCCAGCTGTTTTTGAGTGTATATATATATATATATATATATATATATATATATATATATACTCGCACACACGCACGCACACACAACCATTACAGCGTATTGTCTCTTTCTTTCTTTTTTTTTTTTTTTGACGACGTAATGTTATTCCTTTATTTAAAAAAAATGGTTCTTCCATTTTTTTCATTAACTTGACTTTAATTAACACTTTAAATAACATTTATTTATACAACTAAGAAGTTATTAACTTATCAAAATTGGGTTTGTCTTTGACTAACTAATCAAAACAAAGCACTCCCCATATTAACAATAAAACCACATTTAATATACATTACTCATGCATTTACGAAAACTTATTTAAAATTCTCTTTTCTCATTTAATCTTCTCATAAATTTCGATTGAAATTTTTTCGAAAATTTATATTTTTACACATTTATTTTATCTTGCACTTCATAGGCATAAAATGGCATTAAATCAACTCCTGACCAAGGTCGCGTAATACTGCGAGTATATATATATGGCGCCTGTGCTAGCTTAGATAAATCTACAGAATGCCAACATCAATATATTACATATAGAATTTCCACAGCTTTCAAAAAAATGTAGAATTGAAGTTTAAAGCGAGATAATAACAAATTTCCGGTAATATTGTGGAGAAGAAATATAACACTTTATCTTATATTTATATATATATATATATATATATATATATATATATATATATATATATACATGGTAGACACCACTTATCAAGGCCTGTAAACCACGCAGGGATAAGTGTTATTGCGTGTACAGTAATCAATGGGATGATATCGTAGTAATCGTTAGTAATGGGGATTTGATAAAGTGTCTTATTGAAGTGTGCGGTTTATCAGGAATTTGTTTATGTTGGACTTGAAGACATCCAAGTCGTAGTCAGGTGGGAAACAGGCAATCAGAAGAGAGTTCCACAGGCGTGCACTTCTGAGAGAGAAGTTTTGTTCATGGAATGTACGTTTTGATTTAGGCACAAATAAAGAGTGGGGAAAATTATTGATAGTGGTTTCAGCTAGATGGGTGTTTTTCGTGAAAGATTAACGAGGGAGGACCAGAGATTGAAGTTCAGACGAGCACTTTCTATGGAAATAACGATAAAACAAAGACAGGCTCGCAACGTCTCTTCTGTGGGAGAGATGTTGCAGGGAAGAGAAAAGGGCATCCCCCCTTAGCCACGAAGTCTATTTTGTACTCTGTCGAAGCAGGATAGGCTGTTTTTAGCAGTTCATGCCCAGATGTGGCAGCAGTACTCCATCCTTGGACGTAATTGGCTTTTATATAGATAGAGAATTGCATCAGCAGTGATATATCTACTGGAGCGGTAGAAGGATCTTACCATTTTTCCAGCGACCTTGGCAACAGACTTGATGTACGTGTTCCGTTTCAGATCAGGAGTAAAGGTCAGTCCCTAGAGCTTGTCAAAAGATATATTCAGTTCATTGTGCGTCGAATTAAAATAGATTGCAGTAATGAATGCATTAAAGGATACAAATCGAAATTAGTTACAAAAAGCTATGGTATGAACCCCCAAGAAATTGGGGGAGGTTGAAAGTCTTTGTATTTGTCTACGAAACGCTGAGGTTAATGTTAGTCAGCACGCTTCACCACAATACGGCATTCACACCCCACAGTTAAACCTACTTAACAACCCCAAAGTTATTACACTTTTATCTTAGCCAGGAGGCAAAGTAGCTGTCCACTCGTCTTTTTAATACAAATATATGTGACTAAGCACGGATTTTAAGAGTACATTTTTGGGGCGATGACACACCAGCTATGTAAAAACAAAATTAAGTAAATGTTTAGCAAGAATCTATAAAAAGATTTTCAGCTTTTAATGGCCAAAGATTGCATTTATAATTTATAGTCGTTAAGAAAACGGATTCAACCAATAAACGAGATTATGATTAAGACATTTGATTTGTTTCGTCGTATTTGAACGCGACTAATTTCTGTGCGGTATGTGTCAATGAAATAGAGGTCTAATGGCACTTACGCCTCAGGTAATTATATTTTTTTTAGATGGCGGGATAATCATTAAGTAAAACTCTTATCAAAAGTGTATTTTTTTTTTTTTTAGTTTTCATTAACATAGTTTAAAAAGAATTTTACTTTACATATATATATATATATATATATATATATATATATATATATATATATATATATGATTGTTGAGCTGGATTAAATCCGACGATATGAAATAAAATGGAGGTGGAAGGACCTGGATACTCAACGTTTCGACCGATTTATGCGGGCTTCTTCAAGAGGGATGGTCATTGACGAGAGAGTCGGAGGATTGGGGCTATATATAATGATGGGGGAGAGCAACGTGTTTTCCTTATGTAAATTAGATGTCATATATACATATATATACATTTTATGAGAGAAAAAAATAAATTAGAGTAAACTAGTGTGGTGGATTACGTCTAAAAGTTAAAATATCGTAGAGATTAAAAAAATTGTGTTTGGAAATATAGCGGCTCGAACGCAGACCCCACAATTTTATTATACCATCACTATTTAAGTTAAAACAAAGTATTCTTATGTACATCTATATCAAAAACACTTGTAAACGTTTTTTTTTTTTTAATTTTTTTTTATTTCCATACTTTGTGGACCAGGCGCGAACGCACACCACACAATTGTAATGAACCATCGTTCTGCCAGATCAAACATACCCATTGCTGTGTCTCGATACATCTTCTATCATTATATGTAATCAGTTTTTTTTTAAATAGTCAACCATATAGGAGCCTATTCGTGACCAGACACACACACACACACACACACACACACACATTCAGCTTTATATTATATATATATATATATATATATATATATATATATATATATAAAGGGAATTTTCTTCAAATAATGTTCTATAGTTAAGTGTTTTTTTTTATTCAAGAAGTCTGATGAAAGGCTGGTGAAATGAAGATTTTCAAACGACATAATGCTTGAAATTATCCGACCGGTATTGAAACAATTGTAACTTACAATGAAATACACTTTTTGTTGCTACCAATTCCTTTTTTGAAGTCTTGGTTTTTTAATACAGTATATATATATATATATATATATATATATATATATATATATATATATATATATATACTAGCTGGACGCTCGGCATTTCCCTGTTGTATCATACGCTTAAACAGGATATTTTAATTTATGCGTATGCATTATTATAGCATCAATTCTATATATATATATATGTGTGTGTGTGTGCGTGTGTGTGTGTGTGCGTGCATGTGCGTGTATCTCAACAATTATATTAATACAACTTTGAGTGCGTGTGAGTTTGTTTCTTATAGACTCCGAAACGGCTAAACAGATTTTCCAAAAACAAAAAGCGGTCAAATTTGACCCCTATTATGATCCCTTAATCCTTATTGTTTTCATCTCAAATCAAGTTAAGTTAGATCCACGCCCAAAGAAACCTATATCTAAATTTCAAGTGTTTAGACCCAAAATTGTCGGGGTAGTTTGATAGAGTTCTCAAAGGTCAAATCGTCGAAAATCGTTTAACTTTGAGTGTGTGAGTTCGTTTCTTATACACTCCGAAACGGCTGAACAGATTTTCTTTCAAAATTTGCAGAACTTTTGTGTATAAGTCTGGGAGTGATCTTAGTTAAGTTTTTTCTCATATACTCCCCGATTATTACCGATAATCGATAATCGAAAACGTTATCTTAATTTATCTATCATCGGTAAATCCATTTTTCCATGTCGTCGCTGAGCAACAATGATAGAACAACGGGCCATGAAAAATACTGTGGGTGAGTTGATGTTTTTTTTGTTTCTTTTTTGCATGACGTGATCTGTAGTTTCAAACTCCGCACGTAAATCTCTTAATTATTTTCATTAATTGCAAAGAATTTTATAAGACTTGAAAATTTACGTGTTTTTTTTTTTGTTTTTTTGTTTTTTTGCATGACGTCGCCTGTATGTTAAACCCCCGCACGTAAAATTCTTAATGTTTTTTTTCGTTAACTTTAAAAAAGTTTATAGAAAATAATTTTTTAAAAGAAACAGTAAGTTCTCTAGAGTGCAATGTAGAATAACTAGTGTATAGTATAATATATTAGTCGAGGTACCTTCTTATTATTTTATATTATTCTTATTACCATTATTAGTATCCGCATTGGTTAAAACAGCAGATACTCTTTAATAAATAATGAATTTCCTGGTTATAGAACAGGTGATTGAAATATTGTGATCGTGACTTTTGTGTGAAAAGTTGACCTCTTAATGAACTCTAAAAGGCCATAAATATCTTAAGAAACTCAGGAAGAGTAATTAGTGCTACTGATGATAAAAATCACTTTCCTATAGTACGCATTACAAACCAGGTCGAGCGAACGTTCAATTGATTATATATTAATGCTACATAAAATTGGGCGATATACAAAGGTTGTGTTGTTTCGATTGTTGGAACCTCATTTCTTATCTTTTCACAACGTTTCGACTGATGTAACGTCCGATTTTCTTAATGTCAAATTGTCGTTCTAACTCTCTCTCTCTCTCTCTCTCTCTCTCTCTCTCTCTCTCTCTCTCTCTATCTATCTATCTATCTATCTATCTATCTATCTATCTCTCTCTCACACACACACATTATGAATGCATCATTAGAATAAGACGATAGACTTTCCTTCATGTGAATCTCTCTGTCTCTGTCTGTCTGTTTGTCTCTCTCTCTCTCTATATATATATATAGATATATATATATATATATATATATATAGTCTTGAAATTTATTAAAGTCACCTCGTATATATATATATATATATATATATATATATATATATATATATATACGAGGTTACTTTAATAAGTATATATATATATATATATATATATATATATATTTAAATGATGGTTGTGTAGTTCCAACAAGAGAAAAAATGTATATTTAAAAGTGTGTATATGTATCTTCTCCTACCTATTCTCCATCTTACTTGTGTGTGTGTGTGTGTGTGTGCGTGTACTTATGTTTGAATGATTAAGTGCATGTATGCATGCGTGTTTTGGTTGGGAAAAAAAATTAACCAATATGTGCTTGACGTGTTAGTGGTGGATGTGTGTGAGTACGTGTGTGAGTGTGTAGGTAGGTATGTATATATATATATATATATATATATATATATATATATATATATATATGTGCTCCTACATATATTTTTATGTATGTGGGTGTGTATATGTGTATGTGCCTGCGTGCGTGTGCATGTGTATATGTACATGTATGCGTGTGTGATTGTGTGTGAGTGTGTGCTATACATGGGGAAAGAAAGTTTTAAAAAAAAATTTAAAAAACATAAAAACCTTTACCAAATGGACCAAAAGCGCCCTCTTTGAATCTAACTTTGACCGGACACTTTGAACACTTACTGTTGGAGACAGGATGTCTGAGACCACATCACTCTGAAAAACACATTTAGTATCAGCAGATGTAAAAATAACATTTCAAACTCCCATTTTAAAGAAAAACTTTTTATGAAAACATCTGAAGAGAGCAAACCTAAGCTCGAAATGCTTTATAAAAATATTTTAAAATAAAAATATGATAAAAACCTTTTAAAAAACCCACAATTGTTGATGGCTACACTCTTTTAAATATATATATATATATATATATATATATATATATATATATAACTACTTCATTTACTCACATAAATTTAATGTACGAAAGTATAGATTTATGCGTAAACTATAAGTATTTACTTCAAAAGTGCTCAATACGTAGGTAGAGCTAGTTAGTAATTACAATATATATATATATATATACATATATATACGAGGTTACTTCAATAAGTATATATATATATATATATATATATATATATATATATATATATATATATATATACATATATTTATACACTTCAGAATTATCTTGCAATCAACTGGTATGGAAACCTGTGATTATAGGTCTTACAAAATATTACTTATTACTAGAAAATGCTGAACTTAGTAATTTTTTAGCCTCGTTCACTGTGCACTCACGGGGGACCACGTATGCTTCACTTGTTTAATTCTAAGTCTTCGTTTAGGCAAAATACACCTCGCATTTTCGCAATTAATAAAGGAAATCCACAAAAATCAAAAAAATAGATTTTAAAATTCTTTTTCATCATTCAATATCACCATCTTTCATTCTACGAACATTTCGCCGATAAAGTAATTATATTTTTCTCGGAATCGAAAACGATCAGAATTAATCGATAACATTGACAACATATTTCAGGAGTTAACAGCTTCAATTAATTATTTTATACTAATAATCTACAAGATATTGCCTTTCATGCGACGAATATTTGCACTGTAGAGTAATTTAACTTTCATCGTTGCCTCTTTCGGAGTTAAGCACTTCAATTAATTATTTTACAACAATAAACTATAAATCGTAAATTATGACCGCCAGAAGATCAAAAAGAATTGTTTACTTTGCTATTCGCGCTCATCCAAGTTGTCTGTGACTAACAAAAGCAGACGATAATTTTAGGCGCCATGCTGTCCTCCATCTTTGAATTAAATATTTATTCGCATAGGTTTTCTTTTTAACAACCGGAAAGGAAGACTCGATAAATATATTGTTCGCTTTGAAAACAACTGAAATGTGTTGAGGATCCAATCAATAATGATACGGACAACGACCAAGAACGGAATAGAACGTTTGTTCATATTTTATATACCGTACAATCGAACAATTATTGTTTTCCCCCTGAATGCCAGCCAGTGGCACATAGTTAATACAGGGCCGAAACGATAAAGATGTCGCCCTAGAAAATACGATATGATTCCATTTCCGTTTTATGAAAACCTGATTTCTTTCTTTTTTTTGTAGCTGACCATCTACTAGTTGGCCAGTGGTGTACAAAGCTTCTATCCTCTCTAGAAAGTGACACAATGTTCAACTAGCGAAATCGGAGATGTGCCGCTGTACAACTCATACTCTATACCGATCAAAGTTATGACAACAGGACCATTGCCAGCACCCTCAAAATGCATCAGTGACTTGCCTCGAATAACAGGGATTTGAACAGGGTGATAAAAACGAAGTTTCCGGCCACGTTATTTTATTTGGTGTGGTTTCAAGTGAAGGCCACATTATGTCACCTCACATCTTCGAAGATGGCTTGAAAATCAAAGCCAAAGTGTATATGGATGTGCTGAAGAGTGTGGTGATCATCTGCTGCAATCAGGTGACCCCTGGCAGACCCTAGGTTTGACAGCAGGACTCGGCGCCGGCCAACAAGTCCAAAGAGATCCAAGCGTGGCTTTAGAAAGAGTGCTACGACTTTGTACCTTCTCTCACTGGCCCCTCCTCCCTCGACCTGAACCCGTGAGACTTCTTCGTTTGGTCATACGGTAAGAACACCACCAACATGACCTCCCACAACACTAAAGCTAGCCTAATCACCGCTATCCGCCAAGTATTCGCCGAGCACTCAACAGCGCTTATGGAAAAGCCATGCTCCCAGTTCCGGAGTAGTATCGAGGCGATGATTGAGGGTGAAGGTGGTTACATTGAATAAATAGCAGCTATCCTACATAATTAAGTTACCTGAATTGATTTTTTTTCAATAAAATGTTTAAATAAAGCTGCATCGTTGTTTTTTAGGGCGACAATTTTCTCATTTCATCCTTTATTATAAACATTAAATGTTTAAAGGTCTGAATCTGAAATTTGAATCCGTGGTGTTATCGCCAGCTAGTGTCTGCTCGGTGCAGATAACAACTAAAATCCAAATCTTAAAGTTTACGTTTCTAAATTTTTGAGATGGGGATTGATTATTTGGAATACAGGAGGACCCGGGATACGGTGACCCTTGTTACGTTTCATTATTATTATTATTATTATTATTATTATTATTATTGTTGTTTGTTATTATCATTGTTCGTTGTTATTATTATTGTTGTTTGTTATTATTATTGTTCGTTGTTATTATTATTGTTGTTTGTTATTATTATTGTTGTTTGTTATTATTATCGTTGTTTGTTATTATTATTGTTGTTTGTTATTATTATTGTTGTTTATTTTTATTATTGTTGTTTGTTATTATCATTGTTGTTTGTTATTATTATTGTTGTTTATTTTTATTATTGTTGTTTGTTATTATCATTGTTGTTTGTTATTATTATTATTGTTGTTTGTTATTATTATTGTTGTTTGTTATTATTATTATTGTTGTTTTTTGTTATTATTATTGTTGTTTATTATTATTATTGTTGTTTGTTATTATTATTGTTGTTTGTTATTATTATTGTTGTTTATTATTATTATTGTTGTTTGTTATTATTATTGTTGTTTGTTATTATTATTGTTGTTTTTTGTTATTATTATTGTTGTTTATTATTATTATTGTTGTTTGTTATTATTATTGTTGTCTGTTATTATTATTGTTGTTTTTTGTTATTATTATTGTTCGTTATTAAGTCTTTTTAATAGTGAGAGTCTTAGAGTCTTATTAAGTATGATGTTGAAAGACTTAGAGAGAGGAATGTTGTTGTAAGAGAGATTGTTCGTGTTATGACGATTCATATATATATATATATATATATATATATATATATATATATATATATATATATAATGTTCATTCTTAGATGTGTAATAGAAGCTCTTTGAGTGAGGAGATAGTGTTCAGACAGTCTTAGTGTTCATATTGTGTATGTAAGATGTGTATGTAAAGACATTTTAAACCACATGATATACAAGACATATAATAACAATTGTCACTTTACCTTTTGTAGAATTACAACACAAAGACGACGTTTATAAAAACACATGATAGGTTTATTTCTTCTCACGACGGGCCGTGGTTTTCTGAGTCAAGAATTCAAAGCTTCACATTCTAAGTTTCAAAAGTGACCGTCTCGCTTCTAGACGTTCGAATCCCAACTGCAGACTATCGTCTCGTCCTCAAACTTCCTCTCTGTTTCTCCCCCCGTTTCTCCTTAGTTTCTAACTATATCTAGAACTTCCCATTTTCCATGACGTCATACACATGTTAAAACATGTGTCTTCTTTCACGTGTTCTGGACATGCGTGTCCAAAACTTTTTCCTTTGTTTACAAAAGGAATTTTAACCTATATTCCCAGTAACCTATTTTTCCAATATGTTAAAACATGTTTATTAAATTATCTTGTAGTTGCATTCCTAAATTGAATTTTTCATAACAGGATTGACAACGCACATTCTTTTCTTGAAACTATTTTATCTCTAAGTTAAACAATGGTTTGTTTTACATTCCATTGCTAATTCTCTCTCGTAATCTATTTCTAAACCTAAATTACGAGGTTCGAATTTCGTCTATGCTATTTCATTTTCATTTTAATTAAATCTCTCTATTTTTATACTTACATGAAAAGGGGACATCCCTTATCATGTAACAACCCTAAGATACGTTTTTTTTTTTCAGATTACGATATGGAATATGATGTTTTTCCTGCCCCGTGTTACGATATTCGCCCCGTCTTACGGTGTTATTCATAATGTTATTTGATTATATGCATTTGTATTATATACTGTACTGTATTTTGTTATTAATTTTTAATGCGGTATCCCGTGATTCCGTTGTATTTGGATTCTTCAGATTACTCTTTTCAGCTTGGCAGCCGTAGATCCTAGAATGAAAGCGTGATAATCCTTTCGATTAAATAAAAGTTTTTGTCAAAAACTTCGTGCAAATTCCCAAGTTCGACTAGATGCACCTGAAGAAGATCGAACGTTACATCGACCGAAAAGCTGTGAAAATAGCACCCAAGATAAGAACAGTGTTCGTATTATTTGAATTCATTGAACTGCTGTTATCATCTGGATTGTGATTTTCACAACGTTTCGATCGATGAAACCTCCTACCTTCTTCAGGTATATCTTGTCCAACTCGGGAATGTTTCTGTCGAACTCGGGGTTTTCGACGAAATTTCGAGCGGAACCCTTTATTTACTTAACGGGGCTAGCGTGCTTTTGTTCCGTCAGCCATGACTTAACAGAGGTCCTAAATGATTCGCAATTGTATTTTTCGGTCGCCCTCACTAAGGATTGAACCTTCAACCTTCAGGACAACATAACTTTTTACAATTGATTTTTTCCAAGTACTCTAACCACTGCGCCACGAGTCCTTGCGCCTGGATCCGTGGCGCAGTGGTGTGAGTACTTGGAAAAATCAATTGTAAAAGTGATATTCTCCAGAAGATTGGAGGTTCAATCTTCAGAGTGGGCGACCGAAAAATACAATTTCGAATTACTTAGAACCTCTATCCAGTTATGCCTGACGGAACAAAAGCACGCTACCCCCGTTAAGTAAATAAAGGGCTCCGTTCGAAATTCCGTCCAAATTCCCGAGTTCGACAGAAACATTTCCGAGTTCGACAGCATACATCTGAAGAAGGTCGGAGGTTACATCGACCTAAACCTTGTGAAAATCACGCTCAAAATGAGAACAGTAGTCCGTTGAATCCAAGTAATAAGAATAACCAATCCTCATCTCCAAAATTCAGAAACGTCATAAAAACACTAATCGGAAGAAATAAAATGAAATGAATGTTAGCAATTACTTGCCTAAGACTACAACGTGTGACACAACGCTGCTGGAAATGATACTTAGAGAAAGCATTTCGGTTACAAACAAAAATAGATATGATATTCCGCCGTAGGGTCGTCTCAGGGAATCAATGATAAAGAATAAGAAATGGGAGTGTATATATCTTAGGACCAAGCCCAACTATAAGTCATCCCAACAAGACTAGTGATTCAAGTCAGCCTTGATTTTTTTTTCATGAAATCTGCTCCAGACAAATCATGAAGCCATTTGATTTAAGAATCTAAAAAGAATTCTACTCCAAGGCCAAAAGCTACTGTCAGAAGTAATAGACCTAGAAAATAGTGATACTTTGTAAGAAACATCGTTCATGAAACATGAGGATTAGAGGATAAAGGGAAACAAGAGTTACCAGACTGCCTAAATAAGTTTACAAAGTGATTGCAATTAGTTTGTCATCGCCGGCCAATGTCTGCTCGGCACAAAACTACAAGTACAAATCTGTTTGAGTTTGTGTTTCTGAATTTTTGAGGTGACGATTTGTTATTCGTATTATTTGGATTCTTCTGACTACAGTTCTCATCCAGGCAGTCTTGGATCTTGGAACGAAAGCATTATATTCTCGTGGATTAATTACATGTTTCCGCCCGAAACTTCGTGCAAACTTCCGAGTTTGACAGAAACATTCCCGAGTTCGACAAGATACACCTAAGAGAAGATCGAAAGATTACATTTATAACGTAGCGATTACAAACGAAAAAATGAAATAAACAAAAATCCAGGTCGACATTTTTTTTTAGTTAAGGTTTTATTGCCGTTACTCTCATATCCCGACACCTCTTAAAAAGTCTCTCGCTGCCACACGTCCATCTAGCTTGATAGCGTTTCTCTTTCTTTGGACCGCATGCTGGAGACAGCCGACCCATTTTCGTATTCGACCTTACACGTCCATTTGGTGTATAGCAGGGGGTTTCATATTGGAGATCATATATCGAGAGATGACGGGGACATATAACGGGTACATGTAATACAGGATTGGCGATGATGAGAGAAACATTTATAACAGAGTGAGAGGAGAGAGATGGGAATTCATTATTGAATGAATGTGTATTACTGTTTTTTTACGTCAGAGGGGGAGAATCATTACTTATGATGGCGGAGGGGGACACATTACTTGGAAGGGGGTTATACAAAGTTCATATTAAGATGATTAACACATTACCTTCAATTGTTGAATGACGACACGAAGACAAACAGTTACAAATATCGATGGTGATTCTTTATTTCATTTGACCGGTCGAAATGATGATGACGTCAGGAATTCAAATTCGGGATCTACATAGTTTAATTTCTTTCTTTCGCTTCCAAAGGACCCTGACTCCAACTCTCTCTCTCTCTCTCTCTCTCTCTCTCTCTCTCTCTCTCTCTCTCTCTCTCTCTCTCTCTCACACACACACACACTCACTCACTCACTCTCTCTCTCTCTCTCTCTTTGACTAGCAGACTACTGTTCTGTCTCTACTCGACTGTCGCCTGTCTACTGCCTGACTCTTCTAATCTGCTAATCCTAGCTCCTATTATTGAGAATTCCCTTTTTGCTATGACGTCAGATGTGTGGTTCCAAAACGTGACCAACTCACGTGGCTCAGCACACGTTTTCCAAACACACTTTTGACAACAAAGAATTCTCAACTAACCTATTTTTTAATTCAGTTTTCATAAAAGAATGAACAATTAAATTCGTTTTACAATACAAACAATATCTATTTCCAAAACAATAGCTAAATTCTAACATTCCAATTTCTGAATCTATTCTGAACCTTGCTTACAAGGTTCGAGTCTCAGATTATCCAATCTCATTTTCTTCTCGCGCACACTTCCTAATTCGCATATGCATTATTTCTGGCTTCTACTGCTGTTGCTAATCTCTTTGCAGGCCAGCCATCCTTTTCTGCTGCCGATATTTTCCCACGCGCTCATATGTACTATGTTCCACATCGACCGAAACGTTGTGAAAACAGTCGTCTGAATAATCCGAAGAATAAGAATCTTAGCATTTACTTGCCTCCAACTGCAACAACAGTTGAACAATCGCCATATAAGTATTTGAGAAAGGATTAGCAGTAAGTGCAGTTAGAAATATGAGGATTTCTTCGTATAGGCACGTTTATTGATAGTACACATATGGAACTCTAGTCTCCTTCGAAGTAATCTCCTCCGGCTGCAATGCCCTTGCTGTACCGTTCCAACAACTTCTGGAGAGCACATGGAAATCCTCTTGTGTGAGCGTATCAATGACCCTCGTCATAACCTCATTCATCTCCCCAATTGTGTCATAACGACAGCCTCTAGGTTTTCCTGGAGGTTAGAGAATAACCAAAAGTCACAGGGAGCAAGGTCTAGATTATAGGGAGGGTGAGGAACGGTCTTGATACCTATCTAGGTCAAATAGTCTGTGACAAAGCTTGGACCACCCTTTGGACAAACTTCGTGCAAATATTTTGCGTCTTCTGTTCCTTGCGAATAATTGTGTTTACAGTTCCCACACTGACATCAATCGTTACACTTATTGTTTCTATAGACACACGACGGTCCTTGTTTATGATATTCCTTATTTAGCCAATCGACTCTGGTGGTCTGATTTCCATTACTACTTCCACACCTCATCCCTTACGTAGACCCTGCTTTCCTTGAATCTCTTATGCCACTCAAAACTGATCTATGATTCATGAAAGATGGCCAAAAAGCAATCTAAAGCATTCCAAACATTTTTTCCAAGTTTAAAACACAATTTTATTACATATCGCCAGTCCATATCCAGATTAAGTTTTTGAAATTCACTAGCGATGATAATCAAGCTTTAGTGGGGCGTATTCTTATTCCTACTGTAACTGTTTATTTTAGCCCGAAATTATAAAAAATCATTAGTTATCTCATATGTAGCAATAACATGCCGATTTTTCAAAAGTCTACGACAATAGTAAATACCAGTACAAAAAGAGTATGGAAATTTATTGAAGGCACCTCGTATAAGAAACCCACTACATGAGTAATAAGTATTTTTACTACAAACTATTAGTCCAGTTTGGAGTTGTCGACGTCTTAGTGAGTGACAACCGGACTCAATTTACGTCAAAGACTTTTAGGCGTTTTGTGAAACGTTTCTAATTAAATATGTATCGACTCACCTGTACTATCCGCAATCAAACGGGCAGGCGGAACGCTTTGTCGACATTTTGAAACGAACACTCAAAAAAAAAAAGCATACAGCACACCTACAGAAACACTGCGACAGTTTTTACAGGTCTATAGGATCACAACTACCCCTAATACGCTATCAGCAGTACTCTAGTATCTCAATAAAAAATAAGACCTGTATGTGAAAATTTGTTGCCAAAGCAAACAAAATTGAGAAGGACCGCCAATGTGCCTAACAAACATTATGAATTTCGAGATGTCGTCGTCGTCGTCGTCGTCGTTATTGTTTTACTGGGAGTCGGACACAATAGACAAAAAAAAGCGAAACTGTAGTGCCCATTATTCAATGTCCTAAATTCACGCATAAAACCTTAATCAAAGAAGAAAGTATCTGTTGGATGCTCCCAACTATACATCTTATGAAGAAGAGACCACTGGGACGATATATTATATTTTTGACATTGAATCACTCTAAGAACGCTGCCGATCGGTGAGGAAAATGAAGTTCACGTACCTTTTATCTATTGATGCAAAAAACTAAAGCTACTAGTACTCCTTGCAGTGTAAAGGCTTTGAAGAGTGGGGCGTGGCGTTATTAAGACTTACTCATTCATTCGTAATGGACTCTTCTATAACAAAAATTTGAGTTTAATATACCTGTGGGGGATTATCGCAACCAGCCGCGAAGTTACAGACTGTCTAAGTAATGGTCGGAAAATGGCGATAGCTTTTTCGTTGTTCACTCTTTTTTTGTACTCCATATTCTTTTTTCTACCTAAACCCGTGTAGAGATTCGCTATAAATATTAAAAGTGGCTGGCCAAGGAGCGTACCAGTTGCGTGTACATCTGTTATATACACCAACACAAATTCTGCGGGCATAAAAACAAAAATTCTGTCTTTTCGCACTGACTTAGTTGAAAACAGCCCACACGACAGAGACCTTGACTTTTCATCCAATCGGCATTTAAAAAAAGCTAATTTCAAAAATGTTACTCTAACAGCTTTCGCTGGGAGCCGGTCTGTCGTATATAAAAAGGGCACAGCACGCAAAACCCAGTCAGTCGAGTGGAGCCATCATGCTGTAATCACCTCTGACTCCGTCGCGATCCGACGGAAAACAGTCAACATAGTTTCACGCGCATCACTTATCTAAATTCTCTTCTTGCTTCTGTCTGTATCGCAAATTAACGTCCAAATCACACTGAATTAACAATTTTGAACTAATTAGTATAATGGATTTTAATACTGTTAAGAAAACAAAAGAAATAAACATTTTTTATCAGAAAAACATTTTGCGTGCTTTGCACGTGAAGCTTATAAATATTCCTGGATGAATTACCAAATATATATATATATATATATATATATATATATATATATATATGCATATATATATATGCATATATATATATATATATATATGCATATATATATATATATATGCATATATATATATATATATGCATATATATATATATATATGCATATATATATATATATATATATATATGCATATATATATATATATATGCATATATATATATATATATGCATATATATATATATATATATATGCATATATATATATATATATATGCATATATATATATATATATGCATATATATATATATATATATATATGCATATATATATATATATGCATATATATATATATATATATATAGATATATATATATGCATATATATATATGTATATATATATGTATATATATATGCATATATATATGTATATATATGTATATATATATGCATATACATATATATATATATATATATGCATATATATATATATGCATATACATATATATATATATATATATATATGCATATATATATATATGCATATACATATATATATATATATATATATGCATATATATATATATATGCATATATATATGTATATATATATGCATATATATATATATATATATATATATGCATATATATATAGATATATATATATGCATATATATATGTATATATATGTATATATATATGCATATACATATATATGTATATATATATATATATATATATATATATATATATATATATATATATATATATATATTGCATCAGAAATATTCGTGGAACTGTTTAAAATAACAAAATTAATTTTCCCTTACATTAAAAAAAAAGAAACATTCATTCTGCAAGAATTATCTTCTGCCTCAGTCAGAGAAAGATTTCTTTCTGTTGCTCTTCATTGCATATTTTAATCGAAACCTTATCAAACTGTTTTAAAATATCTAAATACTAACATTTTATCCCGGCGTTTCCTGGGTGTTTGAAGGTGTGTGTGGAGCAAAAAAAATGTGGTAGTAGGAAGGCAGTACCGCGAAGGAGGAAAAGAACGGGGTGGGAACCTGACGTCTTTCCTGTTACGACAACCGCCAAACCGAAAGTGACATAGATTTAAATTAAAGCTAGACAATCGAAAAGAGAGGACGACTTTCGCAAACATCGGTGAAAAAAGTGATTCTTCCCTGTAGAAAAGTGCCTAGTTGAGGGTGAAGAAATTGATGTTTTTAACCAATTTTTCGGTATTTGTCGTCTGAAGGGTTGAGCTTCAAAACGGTACTGATTTTATGATTTTTTTACATAGGCATCACCACATTATCAAGGCCAAGAGGCCACTCAAGGATAAGCGTTAAAGAGTGTACAGTAGAAATTGGACAATATAGTAATCATTAGTAATGAAAACTTGGTAAATTTGATAACTTATATGGAACGGCTCATCAAGAACTAATTTACGTTAGACTTGAACACAACCATATTGTAGTCAGCCGGAAAGCAGGAAAACGGAAGACAATTCCACAGGCGTGCAGTTCTAAGAAAGAAGCTTTGTTCATGGAATCTACGTTTAGGATTAGGCACAGATAAAGAGTGGGGAGAATTATTGATAGTGTTTACAGCTAGACGAGTGTTTCTTGTGAAAGTTTGGCGAGGGGGGACCATAGATTGAAGCTCAGTCGAACACTTTCCATGAAAATAACGATACATCAGAGACAAACTCGCAACATCTCTTCTGTGAGATAGAGGTTGCAAGGAGGAGAAAAGGACATCTCCTACGAGGCTACGAAGTCTATTTTGAACTCTATCAAGGCAGGACAAGTCCTTTCTAGCAGCTCCTGCCCAGATGTGTCAGCAGTATTCCATCCTTGGACGTACCTGGCTCTTATATAGATAGAGAATTGCATCAGCAGTGAGATATTTACCGGATCGATAGAAAGATCCCACTATTTTTCCAGCGGCCTTGGCAACAGATTTGATGTACGTGTTCCATTTAAGATCAGGAGTAATGGTCAAGCCCAGAAGCTTGTCAAAACTTGAGGCCTCCTGAAGACGAGAGCCATTCATTTCAATTGATGCCAGATGTGGATTAGAATGTTGATGATGTAAAGAGAGAAGCTTGGTTTTAGATGCATTAAAAGTAACCAGCCACTCCTTTCCCCATTGTACTACTTGCTCAAGATCAGAGGAGAGAGAATTGGAGAGAACTTGGTCGTTTACTGTCTTAGATGTGCTACCATAGATGGTAGCGTTGTCAGCATAAATGTCTACAAATGATGTAAGGATGTGATTTGGAAGATCATTAATGTAGATCAGGAAAAGAGTTGGGCCCAGGATGGACCCCTGAGGGACACCGCCATTAATACTGTGAGCTTCTGATTTTTGCCCATCAACTACTACTCTTATGAACCTATCAGAAAGAAATGATTTAATAATTGAGAAGACTTTTCCAGCTATACCATAGCTAGCGATCTTATGAAGTAAACCTTTATGCCATACCCTATCAAAGGCTTTAGATATGTCAAGAGCATTTGCCCTAGAAAGATTGCCACCGTCGAGAGATTTGCTAATCCTATGAGATATAACTGTAAGCACATCTGCTGTAGATCTAGCAGAACGGAAACCATATTGAGTGTCACTAAGAAGGTTATTTTTGTTGAGATGGTTGATTACTTCTGTATTTATCACAGATTCTAGCAACTTACTCATGACGCACAGGAGACTTATTGGCCTGTACTGAGAGGGGGATGAGCGATCACCTGAATTCTTAAATACAGGGCATACTGATGAAATTTTCCAGGGAGATGGGAAACTATTCTCCTTAAGACAACGTTTAAACAGTTTTGTAAGTATGGGCGCTAGTTCAGTGTGAAGTTTTTTGAGTACTATAATTGGAATACCGTCAAGGCCAGTTGCTTTACTGGAATCAAGGTTTTTGATTAGCTTGGCAACATCACGTACAGATATACGTATATCACATAGCGTGTTTTCTGATACAGGAGGAAATATTGGGGGTTGGCGGTCTTGGTCGCAAAGGGTAGAATTAGCTGCAAAGTTCTTGACAAAGAGTTTGGCTTTGTCTGATGCTGACGAGATTACCTCAGGTCCATTGACAATAGTTGGGATGGAGCACACGCTTCTGTTCAGGATTCTGTTTGCTATTTGCCAAAACTGGTGGGAACCAAGCCGCTGCTCAGCTACTTTAGACTTAACAGATTGAGCATACAACTCTCTTGCGTTCCTTATTACTTTCTTACAATGGTTGCTGGCAGTCCTGAAAGCGGCTTTAGTTTCCATACATCTATTACGTTTGAAGCAGTGGAAAAAGTGATTTCTGTGCGCAATGGCAGCAGCACATTCTAGGGAGAACCATGGCTGGCTGTTAGGTTTTTGCTAAAACTTTTTAGAGGGTATGAAACGGTCAATACCTACAATTAACCATTCCGTCAGGTCTAATACTATAGATGACACATCCTTTTTAAACATGGAATGCAGAGGTAGATCAGATATAAATGTACGGAAGCTATCCCAGTCAGCCTTAGTGTATCGATATACTGTACGATGGAGAGGTACGTCTGGGGACTTATTACATTTCATTTTTATCTTAATTGAAACAACAGAGTGGTCGGAAGATCCAAGAGGCGACAGAACAGAAACTGAACATAGTTCAGGGCAAGTTGTGAGAAAAAGGTCTAGTAGGCTCGCATACTGGCCGTCATTGTCGGGCACACGGGTGGGTTCCTGAACAATCTGAGTGAGGTCATAGGCAATGGAGAAATCATGACAGAACCTCCCCTCATCATCGGTCTTGTTTGAGTGGATCAACCATTCGACGTTGTGAACATTGAAGTCTCCACATACGTGAATGTTAGCTGAAGGATAAGTAGAAAGGACTTGGTCAATTTTCTCAGATATGCTTTGAAAGATAGTAATTCCGCTGTTGTGGGGGGCGATAGAGGGTAAATATAAATGCAGTAGTGTGAGCTAAAGCAACCCGGAAGCACATATAGGATAAGTTAGGATCTTCCCTGGAGATGTCCCTACCACATGGAAAGCTATCTTTAATATAGGCACATATTCCATGCCCATGGCGGTCTTGGGGGTCAGATTTAGAAGTTAAGTTAGAGTATCCTGTAATTGCAAACTCTTCTAGGGAAATAGCCTGTCCAATGCCAGTTTCACTTAAAAATAAAAGGTCTGGTTTAGTCTCCTGTAATTGGGTTTCAACCTCTTCATTTATATATTGGTAGCTCAAATTTTCGACCCAAACCGATTAAAAATCTTGCCCTATCTCTTGATACCTTTTATGTAAAATTTCAAATGTTTAGACCAAAAATTGTCTGAGACTGCAGAGGTCAATTATTTTTAAATTTGATTCTATTATGAACACTAAACATTTATTGTTTTGGGCTCAGATCAAGTTATTTAGTTAGATCCATGTCCAAAAAACCTATATCTAAATTTTCAAGTGTTTGGGCCCGAAATTGGCGGAGGAGTTTTGTAGAGTTCTCAAAGGTCAAATCGTTGAACTTTGAATCTATTATCAGCCAAATTTCCGACCGAAAACCGATTACAAGGATTTTTCCAATTCTCACTACACTGTATATCAAATTTCGACTATGTAGACTGAAAATTGACAGAGTTATTGTGTAGGGAAATGTACACAGACAGACACAAACACAGACAGACAGACACTTTCACTTTTATAGATATACAGATATATAGTCCCAGAGATTATAAACACTACTTTTAAACATTACTTTTATGCCAAAACGCTTCTTTTTAAGAGCAAATCTGCGTTTTCACAAACATTGGACTTTTAATCTATTTATTATTTTCTTGCTCGTATGTTGCATCGGCACACACATAAAAATAGGTCAACAATGAAAACATGATTCATTGTTTTATTTTTTTTTTTTTTACAAGGTGGTCACCACTTATCAAGGCCCGGAAGCCACTCAGGGATACGGGTTGTTGTAAGTACAGTACGTTAGTGTGGATATTTAATAAAGTGTCTACTTAAGGGAGCGGTTCATCAGGAGTTTGTTTACGTTGGACTTGAAGACATCCAAGTTGTAGTCAGGAGGTAAGCAGGCAGACGGAACAGAGTTCCACAGGCGTGCAGTTCTAAGAAAGAAGCTTTGATCATGGAATCTACGTTTTGATTTAGGCATAGATAGAGAGTGGGGAAAGTTTTTGACAGTGGATTCAGCTAGACGGGTGTTTTTCGTAAAAGATTAGCGAGGGGGCACCAGAGATTGGAGCTCAGACGAGCACTAGCCATGGAAATAACGATAGAACAAAGATAGGCTTGCAATGTCTCTTCTGTGGGAGAGGTTGCAGGGAAGAGAAAAGGGCATCCCTCACTAAGCCACGAAGTCTATTTTGTACTCTGTCAAGGCAGGATAGGCTGTTTTTAGCAGCTCTTTCCCAGATATGGCAGCAGTATTCTATCCTTGGACGTACTTGGCTTTTATATAGATAGAGAATTGTATCAGTAGTGAGATATCTTCTGGAGCGGTAGAAGGATCCCACCATCTTTCCAGCGACCTTGGCAACAGACTTGATGTACGCGTTTCATTTCAGATCAGGAGTGAAGGTCAAGCCCAGAAGCTTGTCAAAGCACGGGGCTTCACCTAGACGAGAGCCATCCATTTCAATTGATGCCAGATGGGGATCAGAGCGTTGATGATGTAAAGATAGGAGCTTGGTTTTAGATGCATTAAAGGTAACCAGCCACGTCTTCCCCCACTGAACCATTCGTTCGAGATCAGAGAGAGAGAGAGAATCAGAGAGAGCTTTGTCATTTACACCTTTGATGTGTTGCCGTAGATGGTCGTGTCATCAGCATAGATGTCAACGAATGGTTTAAGTATGTGTTTAGGGAGATCATTGATGTAGATCAGGAAGAAAGTTGGGCCCAGGATGGACGCTTGAGGGACTCCAGCATTAATACCGCAGGCCTCCGATTTTTGTCCATCAACCACTACGCTTATGAACCTGTCAGAGAGAAATGATTTAATGATAGAGAGAATATTTCCAGTTATACCGTAGCTGGAGATCTTGTGAAGTAGGCCTTTATGCCATACCTTGTCGAAGGCCTTTGATATGTCAAAAGTCAAAAATAATTGCCCTGGAAAGCAAGCCTTTGTCAAGAGATTCACTAATCCTATGAAATATAACCGTTAGCACATCTGCGGTAGATCTTGCAGAACGGAAACCATATTGTGTGTCACTAAGAAGGTTATTTCTGCTAAGGTGGTTGACTACTTCTCTATTTTATATGGATTCCAGCAACGTACTCATGACACACAGGAGACTTGTTTGTTTGTACTGAGAGGGAGATGACTTATCACATGAGTTCTTAAATACAGCCCATACTGATGAGGTTTTCCAGGGTGTCGGAAACCACTTCTCTTTAAGGCAACGTTTTAACAGTTTCGTAAGTATGGGAGCAAGTTCTGGTTTAAGCTTTTTTAACACTATAATTGGGATGCCGTCAGGGCCAGTAGCTTTACTTTGCTTTCTAGTGTTAAATAAAAGTCATATATTGAACTTTTAAAACCGTCTTCGCCTTAATGCTGATTATGAGCACCTTTCATTTTTATTATTTATTTATTTATTTATTAGGGGTTCGGAAAAATTTACCTATGCTTACATCACGACTGTGATACCAGGCTTCAGTGAATGTCGACCAAATCCCCTACACCCGTTGTTCGAGTCATTATTTATGGACCTTTCCTAGGGCTATAACAATTATTATTAGCAGTAGTACCAGTAGTACCAGTAGTAGTAGTAGTAGTAGTAGTTCGTTATAATGAACCCGTCTTTACTATCTAAGATACTGCGTTGTAATTTTAGCGCAGTTTTACCTGGTGCCTTTTCAACTAATAATAATATTTATATAGAATTTGAAAGTTTGAATGTGATCTTCCCGGGCAACGCCAGTGTTATTGACCAGATTTTAATAAGATAAAAGGCAATTGTTTGAAGGCATATGACAGGAGCCACGTCAATATCTTCGCCCTTTTCACACGCTAGATTTAATCGTCTCTTTAATAGTCACCTCGGTAGCAACGATTACAACTCGTACTCGCCATGAGCGCTCCCGCTCCATAACCGTTTGACTTACGGCCATTTCGAAAGGGATTGTCGCATCAGTAGTAGCAATAGATCAGCGATAATCGACCAATCAGTGGAGAGGGTGCCATTAGTCATGTGATAAGTCACGTGGGATAGCCATCCGGCTCGTTATTGGGAATGTTAATAATGGAGTTACTGAGGCATGTTCAGTCGCCCAAGGCTTGTTAGTCTTTTAATGGACTGACGTTGCCCAGAACCGTGAGATATGAAACTGACAACTAATTTCAGTTTCCGAATATTGCTTGCTTTCCTCCTCTGCCTTCATCTCACTCATTCCTCCCCCTCTTTGATAAACTTAAATTAATAATGGTGTCATTGTCGTTGTTGTTGTTGTTATTGTTGCTATTGCTGTTACAGTTGGTGTTATTTTTACTGTTGTTGTTTCTGTTGCAGATTTGTTGTTGTTGGTGGTGGTATTTCTATTGTTATTTTTAATTTTATAGTTGTAGATGTTACCGTTGCTGCTGTTGTTGTTGTTGTTGCTGTTGTTGTTGATGCTGCTATTGTTGTTAGTATTGTTGTTGCTGCTGCTAATATTGTTGTTGTTGTTTTTGTTCTTGTCGTTTCTCCTGTTGTTATTGCTGTTTTTTTTGTTGTATGTGCTGCTATTGTTGTTGTGGGTGTTGCTATTGTCTAGTTGCTGTTGTTGTTGCTATTGCTGTTCTTGTTGTTGCTGTGGCTGTGGCAATTGTTGTTGCTGTAGCTATTGTTGTTATTGTTGCGGTTGTTTTTTGTTGCTGTGTTGTTGTTGCTGTTGTTATTGTTGCTGTTGTTGTTGTTGCTGTTGTTATTGTTGCTGTTGTTGTTGTTGCTGTTGTTATTGTTGCTGTGGTTGTTATTGTGCTTCTTGCTTGTGTTTTGATTGTTGTGGTTTTTTGCTGTTGTTTTTGTTGTTGTTGTCGTTGTTTCTGTAGATGTTGCTGTGATTATTGCTATTGTTGTCACTGTTTTTGTTGGTGTTGTTGCTGTTATTGTACTTCTTGCTGTTGTTGTGGTCCTTGCTGTTGTTGTTGTTGTTATTACTGTTGTTTCCATTCTTGTTCCTGTTGTTGCTTCAACTGTTGTTGCTGTCTTTTATTTTACTATTTCTGCTATTGTCTTTGCTGTTGTTTTTTTTTGCTATTGTTTTTCTGTTATTGGTGGTGTTGTTGCAGTTGTTATAGTCGTTGTTGTTGTTGCTGTAATTGTTATTTTTACTGTTTTTCCTAAAATTATTGCGGTTGTTTTGTTGTTGCTGCTGCTGTTTTACTGTAATTGCTGTTTCTATTTTGTTTTTATTGCTATTGTTGTTGTTTTTTCTTCCGTTGGTGTTTAATTTTACTGTTGTTGTTGTTGTTGTTGTTGTTGTTGTTGTTGTTGTTGTTGTTGTTGTTGTTGTTGTTGTTGTTGTTGTTGATGATGATGATGTTTTAGTTCAGGTGTTGTTTCCATTTTAGTTGTTTTGGCTGTTATTTTTGTTGTTTCTATTTTAGTTGATGTTTCTGTTGTTGCATTTTGTTGCTGTCGTTGTTGCTTTTGCTGTTGTTGCTGCTGTTGCTTTTGTTGTTCTTGTTGTTGCTATTGCTTTTGATTTTTGTTTTGCTGTTGTTGTGGTTGATGTTGGTTTTGTTTTTGATGTTGTTACTTTAGCTATCGCTATTGTTATTGCTGTTTCTGTTGTTGTTGTTGTTGTTACTATTGTTGTGTGGGATTACGTTATTGTTACTATTTCTGTTGTTGTTGCTGCTGCTGTTGTTGTTGCTGTTGACGTTGTTGTTGTTTCTGTTGTTATGATTGCTGTTGTTTTTAGTTGATTTTGCTATTGTTTTTTATTGCTGTTGGTTTTGTCGTTGTTCTTGGTGGTGTTGTGATTGTTGATGTATTGATACTATTGTTGTTGCTGTTACTGTTGTTGTGGATTCTATTGCTGTTTCTTTTCCTGTTGTTGTAGTAATTTTGCTTATTACTGTTGTCATTGTTGTCGTTATTGTAGCTGTTGTGGTTGTTGTATTTGTTGTTGGTGTTTCTATTGCTGTTGTTGCTGTTGTTGTTGTTGTTGTTTTTGGTGTTGCTGTTGTTAATGTTATTGTTCGTGCCGTTGTTGTAACTATTGCTAGTGTTTTGTTACTGTTTCTGTGTTCTATTGTTGTTGTTGTTTTGTTGCGTCTTTTGTGTATGCAGTGTTATTACTGTTGCTTTGACACTTGTTGTCTGTTGGTGGTGCTGCTGCTGTTGTTCGTATTGTTATTATTGTTATTGTTGCTGATGTTGTTTATACTGTTGCTTTTGCTGTTGTTGTTGCTGTTGCTGTTTTTGTTGCTGATTTTGTTGTTGCTGTTAACAAATGAAGATAGGCTATCAGTATCTTTTTCCTGATTTACAGCACTTTCCGCAATGTTCTGGCGGTTCCCAACACAGCAATCTTTTGAAGTACTCCAACCTTTTGTCACATCAACTATCACAGCAGATACAACTACTACCTTCCGCGATCTTTTTTATCTCCCTTTTCAAGTCTTTCCGAGCTTCTTCTATTCTCTGTCCTCCATCTGTTTCTCCTTGTCTTTTTCCTCTTCCTCTTCCTTCTTTATCTTGTCCTTCTTCTTCTTCTTCTTCTTCTTCTTATTATTATTATTATTATTATTATTATTATTATGCTTCCAGTTCTAACAGTTAATTCTCACTGATTGTGATCGTTGTTTTTCTCTGCAATTTAAATTGGTGTTGCAACATTCTCTGTGCCTTTCCAAGTCGAAAGCTTTTATGACTTATGTAAATTAGTCCTCCAAACATGGCGACATTATTTTATAATGTCATATAGTATCGTCCTGCTATCTTGAAATCATGTTGAATAAGTGACCTAATGTGAAAATCACTACGTTGTTGTAAGACAGATGTATGGGTCCGTTTAGTCCGAGGAGATTTACTCTCCCAGGCTTTACCATTTTACTGGGAATATTCGGATGCCCCTTTATCGGTGGATGATTTAGCACAGATGGTGATATTATTATGCAGAGCGATATAAAGTAAGATAAAATAAGCGGGCGTACAGAAACGTACACACATTTTTGAAAAATGAGGAGATCCTGATCACGGCACTAATCGATATATATATATATATATATATATATATATATATATATATATATATATATATATATATATATATATATCGATTGGTGCCGTGACCAGGATCTCCTCATTTTTTGGATTTGTGTGTATACATAATTTTGTATATTTGTATGCTGATCTCTAGTGGTTACATCAACGTGTGTATAACATCTAAGTGTCTGTTCACACAACATATACAGATTGCAAACATTGAAAGGGGCAATACCTTCTCGTTCGATAGGTTTCATTCAGCCGGTTCGTTGTTCATCTGATTGAGCCATCGGACCTGGAATAAAGACCTTCAACTTTTCTGAAAAATAAGAGCAACACAGAAATCGATAAAATAATGTTTACATTTCTTTATGCCTGTAGTTTCCTTTATTCTCGGAGCCGTCACTCCGTTATGACGTCATATCGTGTGCTCGGAGACAAACAACAAAGCAAAAAATGTCAAACAAGTATATTTGGTTCACGGATTGTTTAAATCTATATGGCATAATTACGGTGACACACTGATTCTTGCTCAAAAACTTAAGCAACATAAAAACTAGTCAGTACTAAATAGGGGACCATTTCGGACTTTCAGGTGCTCTCCGCTTATCTCGGCATTGTTTCCAGTCGCCCTGATCTTCTCCTTGCCACTTGACTCAAACTGTGCCGATTCAGGAGAGGTGTGGTTGGAGATTGCGCAAACCTTGCCTCACAATTATATAAGCTACTGCCCCTAAGTGGTATCCTTTGTCTTTCAAGACTGAACGGAAGCATGAATGGGATTTTTTGAATAAAATATATTTATCTTTGATTCAATGCATGACGTTATAATTTTATGACGCCATTCACTGCGTCTATATGTTCTCTCTATTTAACGGATTGAAACATACTTCAATAATATCATCTTTTGACGTCAACAAACTGATTATGCCATAAAGTGTGCGCAGAGACAGCAACATGACATTTTTAGAGATATAACAAACAAGCACTTTTGCTTGAATAAAGTATAGTAACTGTTTTGATATCTGTGATGATATAGCACTTGTGCCAATCACTGACGCACATACTCCCTACGTAAGTTTATACTACTGACAATGAACAAGACCTTAACGAAATAATGACAAAACAGTTATAATTACATAATAATAATCCTTTATCCCTCCCACCAAGTCTTTGCGTATGTGTCGATGCTAATGTCAGGTTGAACAAGGCCAAAAACATTGAGGACGGGAATGTGTATAAGTACGGGGAAAACATTATGCTGAGTGGACCTGATCGGGAGGTGACTCACGATTACAGTGATTTTGGAATGGTTAGGACATAGCGCTGTTCTCGATCAGAGAAGGAGAAATCCTCCTAGACTGAGGCATTAAAAATAAAAGTTGTTTTCATCCAGTGGGCCCTTCTTTACGGAGCTGGGTAGTTGTACTCTATTTGCCCAATAGTTGTTCATTGACTGCTGGCAATGAATAAGATCTGACCATCCCGACAAATAATAAATTTCCGTTGTTGAGGTCCTAGATGCCACAAAGCCTTTTGCTCCTATAGTTTCTTCCTTGGATTGCTAAATTATGGAAGGTGACCCCTTCGTTCCCCGACTAAATTATGGAAGGTGACCCCTTCGTTCCCCGACTATAGTTTATATGCAATATGAACATACCTCTCGCTCCTTAACTCCCCACCAAGTCGACTGTTATGTAAAAACTTTATTTTCCACCTTCTGTCTTTCCTTCTCTCTCCCTCCCATTCTTTACCTCCTCCCTTCTTGGTATAACTTGTGCTGCTACTGCTTGTTATATCACGTGCCTTTCGATTGATGAAAGGAGATGTGTGCCCCATTTTGTGGGAACTTTTGAACACGAGAAAGAACTCGGCTCGCTTTCCCGCGTCAAGAGAAAAGACGTTAAAAATCGCAAGTTTAAACAAGAGAAACCAGTGGTTTGGTTTCTTTTTCTTCAATCGAGATTCGTCAAGGAAGACGACACAGAATTAGTCAGAAAAACAGTCGTAAACGAAATTACAACGACCTCTTCACCGAGGAAGAAGGCCTAGAATTGGTCTTGTAAAAAAGAATACTAACACCAATGAGACGTTAGAATTCACGTCAAAAGGAACCAAAATATATTCTATAGAAATACGTTACACCACAGATTTGGATTATTTTCTTGGATTACAGAACCAAGAGGATTGAAATTTTCTTGAATGAGAACATTTAAGTTTATGGCGCAAGGGAGGTAATTTACATACACCCTCTTTTAAAAGAATTAAGTGTTGACATGTTTTATTTAAGTTCTTTGACACGCAGTAAACCCTGACTACACCTATATTCTTACCCCTACTATCCCTTACAATATTATTAATGGATTTCTTTGAGAACCAACAGAGGGACTAATTTGGCAGACATTGTTATTGGTGAACATAAAACTGACTATACCTTTCTTTCCCTATTTACCTTTCTATTTATTAAAAAAAAATTGTTTATCGTTTTTTTGTTGTTGTTGTTTTTCGTTCTTGTCGTGCAATGGGATAACCTTCATTGGACGTCATGATAAACTTCCCGTTAGTTAGACAGGGTTCCGAAATCTAGCCCCATTAAGTCCAAGTGACAAATAAGCACCGCATGGAAAAAAAAAAAACTTTTATTTAATCGATTGAGTTACTTGATCACTCACTGGCGAGAACACACATGCGGGTACACGTGCAAACGTGCGACGGAGACGAGCATGTGTGCACTGTTCGTTCAGCATTAAAGTCTTACACAAGCATTCATTTTTATTAGTATTATTTATATATGTGTATATATATTTATAAAGAAGTTGTACTTCGAAAAGATCGCATTACTTGGCGTGCGCGAGGACTGGACATTGCTGGCAGAGGTCGCACAGCGGTTCGAAAAAAACGTCCTTCACGGCGTGAGTTACGATGGTCTCGTCGTCGAGTTTGTCGAAATGATAAAGCGTCTGTTTCTCACCTTGTCTTCCGATTGGCATCAGGAGTCGACCGCCAATCTCCAGCTGGTCAAGTAGCATAGACGGGACCTGCTCATAAGCGGCGCCTGTGCAAAAGAATAGAATCCGTGTAAAGAAAACAAAACAAAGCAAACAAATAAATAAAAACAAACACAAATAGTCCTAACATGTGTCTTAACTAACAGGGATACCCGACGTTGCCAGGGATACGAGTTTAACACATCTCTATTAATTTTGTCTAAGTGCATGTGTGACAATTGTGCTCTAAACAGAAAAATCCATTTCGAACGCGCCCCTATCATATCAAAGAACCTACAGTTTATTTTATATGCCTGACCTTCCTGGTTGCGCGATGATAATAGCTTGAATTTAAAATGAAAAAGTCAAGTATCAGTGTTCAATTGTGTTTTAAACAGAAACATTCATTTCGAACGCGCCCCTATCATATCAAAGAACATTCTATTGATGTTATATTCCTAACCTTCCTGGTTGTGCGGTGATAATGGCTTGAATTTAAAATGCAAAAGTAAAGTATCATGGTTCAATTGTGCTCTAAACAGAAACATTCATTTCGAACGCGCCGTTGTCATATCAAAGAATCTACTGTTGATTTTATATGTCGGCCCTTTCGGCTTGTCGGGTAATAAAAATGCTCTTTTGATGTTCGGTTGTGGGAGATGTTAACTTTGGTCAAAATCGCATTTTTTTCTGTGGATTATTTTGAGTATCGAAACTTATCGAAGACATTCCGATACAAAACCTATCCACGAACACAAACGGTCAGGTAAACTATTTTCGTGTGAAATTTCATAAGAATTGAGCCAACTCTTTTCTAGCCTATAGGGAGCGAATTCACACACACACACACACACACACACACGCAAAAAAATACTTTCTATATGATAGTAGAGAATTCGATTCGGTTTTATCTGTCAAAAATAGACGCTAAGAGGGTAAAATTGAAAAGACAACCGTTCACTTTGCCATGAGCAAGTAGACTAAACCTGTTTAAATACACAAATCCCGTTATTTTCCTTACTACAAGTTGGAACAATATAAGGTTTTCCCTAAAGAAAACAACGCCACAAATTTTTGTTCAATGTACCTGCCTTCAGCCTCAATCATCGCCTCAATGCGGATCAGGAACTGGGAGCGCTGGCGGGAGCTTGACGAATATCGGCGATCAGACTGGTTTTGGTGTTGTATGAGGTAATGTTGGTAATGTTCCCAACGTGTAACCAAAGGAAGTAGTTCAGCGGGTTCAGGTCGGGAGAGAAGGGCGTGGCAGGGAGAGAAGGGTACAAAGTCGTAGCACGCCTTTTTTTTTACACAGTGATCACCACTTATCAAGGCCCGGAAGCCACTCAGGGATAAGGGTTATTGCAAATACATTACGTTAGTGTGGAGATTTGATGAAGTGTTTAATTAAGTGGCGGTTCATTAGGAATTTGTTAACATTGGACTTGAAGACATCCAGGTTGTAGTCCGGAGGGAAGCAGGCAGACGGAACAGAGTTCCACAGGCGTGCAGTTCTAAGAAAGAAGCTTTGTTCATGGAATCCGCGTTTTGATTTAGGCACAGATATAGAGTGGGGGAAATTTTTCATAGTGGATTCAGCTAGACGGGTGTTTTTCGTGAAAGATTGGCGAGGGGGCACCAGAGATTGGAGTTCAGACGAGCACCTGCCATGGAAATAACGATAAAACAAGGATAGGCTCGCAACGTCTCTTCTGTGGGAGAGAGGTTGCAGGGTAGAGAAAAGGGCATCTCCCACTAAACCACGAAGTCTATTTTGTACTCTGTCAAGGCATGATAGGCTGTTTTTGGCAGCTCCTGCCCAGATATGGCAACAGTATTCCATCCTTGGACGTACTTGGCTTTTATATAGATAGAGAATTGCATCAGTAGTGAGATATCTTCTGGGGCGGTAGAAGGATCCCACCATCTTTCCAGCGACCTTGGCAACAGACTTGATGTACGTGTTCCATTTCAGATCAGGAGTAAAGGTCAAACCTAGAAGCTTGTCAAAACACGGGGCCTCACCCAGACGAGAGCCATCCATCACAATTGATGCCAGCTGGGGATCAGAGTGTTGATGATGTAAGGATAGGAGTTTGGTTTTGGATGCATTAAAGGTAACCAGCCACGTCTTCCCCCACTGAACCACGCGCTCGAGATCAGAGGAGAGAGAATCCGAGAGAACTTTGTCATTTACAGCCTTTGATGTGTTGTCGTAGATGGTCGTGTCATCAGCATAGATGTCAACGAATGATTTAAGTATGTGTTTAGGGAGGTCATTGATGTAGATCAGGAAGAGAGTTGGGCCCAGGATTGACCCCTGAGGGACTCCAGCATTTATATTGCAGGCCTCCGATTTTTGTCCATCTACCTTGTCCATCTCTTATGAACCTATCGGAGAGAAATGATTTAATGATTGAGAAAACATTTCCAGTTATACCGTAGCTGGAAATCTTGTGAAGTAGACCTTTATGCCATACCTTGTCGAAGGCCTTTGATATGTCAAGAGCAATTGCCCTAGAAAGGAAGCCTTTGTCAAGAGATTCACTAATCCTGTGGGATAAAACCGTCAGCACATCTGCGGTAGATCTTGCAGAGCGGAAACCATATTGTGTGTCACTGAGAAGTTATTCCTGCTGAGGTGGTTGACTATTTCTCTATTTAATATGGATTCCAGCAACTTACTCATAACACACAGGAGACTTATTGGTCTGTACTGAGAGGGAGAGGACTTATCACCTGAATTCTTAAATACAGGGCAAACTGATGAGGTCTTCTAGGGGGTCGGAAAGCACTTCTCCTTAAGGCACCGCTTAAATAGTTTCGTAAGTATGGGAGCAAGTTCTGGTTGAAGCTTTTTTAACACTATAATTGGGATGCCATCAGGGCCAGTTGCTTTACTGGAATCTAGGTTTTTTTATTAGCTTGGCAACCTCATGCACGGATATTTGTATGTTACCTAGCTTGTTCTGTGTTATAGGAGGAAATATGGGGAGTTGATGGCCTTCGTCGCATAGGGTAGAATTAGCTGCAAAGTTCCTTGTCTGACGCTGACGAGATGACCTCTGGTCCATTGATAATGGTTGGAATAGAACGCACACTTCTGTTCAGGATCCTATTTGTTATTTGCCAAAACTGGTGGGATCCAAGCCGCTGATCAGCTACCTTGGATTTAACAGACTGGGCATATAGCTCTCTTGCATTTTTTATTACTCTTTTACAGTGGTTGCTGGCAGTCCTGAAAGCAGCTTTAGTCTCAGTGCATCTATTACGTTGGTAGCTATGGAAAAAGTGATTTCTGTGCGCGATAGCAGCAGCACATTCTAGGGAGAACCATGGCTGGCTGTTAGGTTTTTGTTGGAATTTTTTAGATGGTATGAATTGGTCTATGCCTACAATTAACCATTCGGTCAGATCTGATACTATAGAGGACACTTCCTTTTTAAACATGGAGTGCAGAGGTAAATCAGATATGAATGTACGGAAGCTATCCCAGTCAGCCATAGAGTATCGGTATACAGTACAGTGGAGGGGTACGTCTGGGGGCTTCTTACATTTCGTTTTTATCTTAACTGATACGACGGAGTGGTCGGAGGATCCTAGAGGAGAATGAGCGGAACATGAACATAGCTCAGGGGAAGTTGAGAGAAAAAGGTCTAAGAGGCTTGCATATTGATCGGGTGTATCGGGCACACGGGTGGGTTCGCGAACAATCTGAGTGAGGTCATAAGCAATGGCAAAATCATGACAAAACCTCCCCTCATCATCTGTCTTATTTGAATGGGTCAGCCATTCCACGTTATGGACGTTGAAGTCACCACAGATGTGGATGTTAGCCGAGGGATGTGAAGACAGTATGGGGTCTATTTTCTCAGATATGCTCTTAAAGATAGTAACTCCGCTGTTGTGGGGCCTATAGAGGGCAAATATATAACATACATATATGTGTGTGTTTGTGTGTTTGTGCGTTTGTTTGTATATATATATATATATATATATATATATATATATATATATATATATTAAGGAGATTAAAACAACAGTCTAGAGAGCAGAGTTTATTTTAATGTATTATTAAATTCATTAATACAATTAAAATAAAATAAAACAGTGCTCGTTGTAATGTAGATATATAATAAGCTCGATAGTCATATATATTCTAGAGATATTTTAATATTGTGTAAGATGATTTGCGATTTGTGATTAAAATTAAAAATTAAAAATCGGTTTCATAAGGAAAAACAAAATCAATAAAGTGTACGATCGTTTCGGAAACGATGTTTTTATGTAGATAGACAATAAGTCTTGGACAATAATTTTATTTTGATTTTTTGAAACAAAGTCTTCTCGCCAGCAAAAATATTGGGTGTTTTTTTTAAAGACACCAAAAATGCTAGTTTAGTCAGGCGGGCTCTTTTGATGTGCTCCTGGACTCAGCTGAAATGACTGACATACTGGATATTTGCATCTTATATAATACTAGCGAGGGGTACCCAGCGTTGCCCGGGTGTTTGGAGGTGTGTGTGGAAAGGTGGGGGGTGTTAAGAAAAAAGTAAGTATTAGGATCGAACCCGAACCGTTGAGGCAAAGTTGTAAATTAAAGCGTGAAAAAAGAACCCTGCGACGTTAACCATTGCCCCACCGCGAGATGCTAACACGTGTGAATTTATTTAATTACTTGGATTTGGCAGGTGCCCGTTTTAATGAGTCAATGAGGTCAAGTTTGACTGCGGGATGGTATTCATTTACTGCGGAACGCTTTTTTAATTTTTTTTCTTTTCCCAAGGTGTTATAGAAAAAAGACTAACCCACATGCGGCGAGCGACAAATGTTGAATGTTTATCTTCCCGAAATCGAGCAAATTAAATAGACAGGCGAGCTTCGTTGTTAACTGTGAGATATTACGATTTATATGTGATATAAAAAGTTTTAAAAAGTTGTTAAGCGAGCGACCGCTTCTCTGAAAGAAGCCTTTTGTAGACATACAGAAAAAGTGAACACACATACATAAATACATAAATACATACATACATACATACATACATACATACATACATTTTCGATTGTATATTTATAGATTAATACGAATATTGAAGTAGACACCTTCGGTCTTTACAGTGATGATGGCCTTATGGTCATAAAAAATTCCAATCTGTGGAAATGTAAAAAAGAAATCCTTAGGAATATAAAAGCATTAATCTTAAAGTTGATATTAATTTCAATACGAACGAAGTACATTACATTTCATTTTAATTACAATCGTTTTAAAACAATTATGCCTTCTTTAGAACCTTGAATACAACATAAAAACTATGCAAAATCGTATAATTATCAATTCAAGCTAGGCCGAAAAGCTGCTGAAACAGCTTGAAATTTTAATTTAAATTAATACAGATTGCGTATGTATTATTATAGAAGCAATCCTCTATAGCATATTATATATTACAAGGGTAATTTGCCGGGTAGACTAATTCGCAAATAAAATAAAAAATAAAAAAAATAATAATGATAATGTCGTTCATCAAACTCCGTCTGTGTTTGTTTACTACATCACGTCAGCTGATATTTGGGCTTTTTTTATCGGAAGTAAAATTAAAAGTCAATCCTCACGGTGTATTATCCAGATCGATCTAGCTGGTATTTGCACGTAGAACTCTGTTTTTTAATGTTAGTTTTTTTAATGTTTTATCTATAATATGAAACTCACCTGTCTGTTTAAATGTATGTATGCATGTATGTATGTATGTATGTATGTATGCATGTATGTATTTTGTATGTGTCAGGTCATGTCATATGCTACTGGTACCATGTAACCCAGCACTACCTGCCTCATGGTCGGGTCACCGGCGACTAAACTGGTTCCCCTACCAGACTTGTTTTGTGAGGAGGGTGGCTAGTCTCCCTGAAGGATTAAAAACAAGACCTTCCAAAGGGCGAATGAACCCTTTTTGGGGGGTCAACGGTCAATTAGCACCGTGGGTGTTTGTGTGTATGTATGTGTGCGTTGGGGTGGAGAGGGCTCCCGTAAGCCGTGGTGAAGGCAACCTTTCTAGGAGAAGCAAATTTCTAATTTAAAAAACCATAAAGCGGGAGACCAGTACCCGTATTAAGCTGGTCTGCAGTTTAACTTGTTGCTGGCTATCTTGCTCTTGCTTGTTGTTGGATCTCAACATTTTGAACCGAGAGAGAGACTTAGCTGTCGTATAAAGCTAAGACTCTGTAACTTCATCTGCGTATAGATACTCCCTCACGCATTTGTCTATTAAAATGGTCCTGTGGCGATGGAAGTCATTTGTGGGCTCATGTCTGAGGGAGTGGCACTCGTCTGACAAGATGTTGCAATCATCATGTTTGTATGTATGTATGTCTAAAACTTTCGACGGAGTCGACGGATTTTCACGAGATGAGTATCGTTTTGAAGCTCAAACCTTCGAACGACAAATATCGAAAAATTGGCTAAAACATTCATTTCTTCACCCTCAACTGGGCACTTTTCTACAAGGAGGGGTCGCTGTTTTCGTCGATATTTTCGAAAGTCGTCCCCTCTTTTCGATTTACTAGCCTTAATTCAAAGCTTCTTCACTTCCGGTTTGGCGATGGATATAATGCAAAGACGTCACGTTTTTTTCTCCACCACGGTACGAGCCTGCCTGACTAGTACCACTTTTTTGTTGTTTTTGCTCAACACACACCTTCAAACAACCGGGCAACGCCGGGGCACCCAGGCTAGCTTAATATAAAGTCGAAAATACGCGCGGAAAAAGAATGTGGCAGCAAGTAAAAGCATCTTTAGGAAATTTTTTTTTTTTTTTACATGAAGTTCACCACTTATCAAGGCCCAATGGCTACTCGGGGATAAGGGTTATTGTGTGTACAGTAATCAAAGGGATAGTGTAGCAATAGTATTGGAGAATTGGTAAGGTGTCATTACTTAGGGGAGCGGTTCATCAGGAATTTGTTTGTGTTGGACTTGAAGACATACAGGTTGAAGTCGGGAGGGAAACAGGCAAGCGGAACAGAGTTCCACAGGCGTGCAGTTCTAAGAAAAAAGCTTTGTTCATGGAATCTACGTTTTGATGTAGGCACAGATAGGGAGTGGGGAAAATTATTGACGGTGGTTTCAGCAAGTCGGGTGTTTTTTTAAAAAGATTGGCGAGGGGGGACCAGAGAATGGAGCTCAGACGAGCATTTGCCATGGAAACAAAGAGAAATGTTTTCTCTGGCGAGGGGTTTGAAAATCCAAAATTAATTAGAAAAAAGGAAAAAAAAAATCCGCATCTGAAAGCTTGTTCTAAATCGGTTTATCTGTTTATTCTTTGATTTTCCAATTGAAGATGTTTATATTTGCCGACACCATTTTGCAATTTCATATTTCGCGACCGAGCGCTTTTTTCGGTTTTATATTTTAAAAAAACACCCACAAAAGAGTTCTACACACCATGAAGATGGACTTTTTACTTTAATTAGAAAAAAAAAAAAAATAAATGTTCCCTATCTAAGATCGTGTCCTAAAGTAGTTGTCGGTTTATTCCTTAATATATATAGTTATCCAAATATAGTACTGATTCGCTGTATCACAACTCATTAGTGCGGCTAGACTAGAAGCTTCTTCATACATGGATTGAAACTCGATCGCCTAGGTGACAATCAGTGCTTCTCACAGTAACGCTATTTGGTTGCTGCTGAGATGTGTATGCGAAATTACAATGTTTGTTATTTTCGCTCACCAATATGCTCTAATATATATAACATATATTTCATTTTTGCTTTATTTTTTTTTTACCCGGGGCTAACATATGAACCCCATATGAGATACATAGATATTCGAATGTTCCATTGAAGTTCTCTCAAACACTGAATTTTCCTCTCCCCAATTAACCATTTTCATATGGTGTAGTATATATTTTGCTTTGGTTTCTTGGTCTTAATTGATTCCAGGACTATAATTCATCTAATCTGGTGGAGTATCCAGCTTCTGGGTGTTAATTGAGGTAACATCACTTGGCGAAGGTGCACCATTCCTCGTAAAAGCTAATGTAAGTTAGCCATAGTGAGGAGATCTTATTTGGGCAGCGAATACTGAATGTGATTTTGAATATTTGGTCAGAGTTTACTTCTATGGAAAAGTTTCCTCATGACAGGTTGTTCTGACAAACCCTGTACAGAGAGACCTTAGACAATCGAGGATAGTGTCTAGTAGGCATTCAAGTTCTTTCCTATATATATGCGTGTGAGTGTGTTTGTATTTGTGTATGTATAGTTGATTAGTTAGCTACATATATTAAGTTGACAAAAACGTGGAATAGTAGATATCAATGCGTACGAAAAGTACTTACCAACATGTATCACGTGATAAGGCGCATCGGACACCCATCCCATCCGACCATCCGCCGTAATGAATTCTACGTTTCTGGTTTGGAACATATACGCCGTTTGCTCTATCTGCATAATGTTGCTCTTGGCATTTTCCACCAACGGTTTCACGTGGTCAATCCCGATAACCAACCCGTCGCAACCAGCCAAAATGGCGAGACACGCTGTCATGTAACCGTGCCCACAGCCAATGTCCAATGCTCGGCCACCGACGGGAAGAAAAGACACGAGCACTTCCAGGGCTCTTGCGTGTTGAGACGGGGAACTGAGGCGGGTCCCGTAACCGATCGAGAGCGCGCAATCAGTGTATACGAATTTGGGATTCATCCCGGGACAGAAAAGAGCCCTGTCGACTCTCTTCATCAAGTTAATTACAGTTGGACAACAGATGCTTTCTTTTGTGATGAGGCGTTCCACCATTAGGTCGTTTTGGTAGCGACGACGCCGGCGGGAACTATTCGAACTGCGACCCATCTTGTACACGGGAGGAGATTTTGCCGAAAAAATAAATAGCGTTATGGAAGCAAATGGGTAACGTCGACCGCAAAAGCTGGAATAAATCGAAAGAAGACGTTTTAATATAGATACAAGACCGCACGTGATATTAGATTATGCCAGGGCGACAGCGGGTTATCTTGCTGATAATCAGTTTAGGAAAATCGACTATTATAATTAAAAGTAAAAAATCTTATATATATATATAAAAGGCTATATGTCTGTCTGTCTGACTGTCTGTCTGTCTGTCTCCATATTTTTAAACTCTTTTTTAAAACTATTTCTAAATCTCTCCGAAACTAAAGCGAGGGGCCTCAAATGATGGGATGTTTTTTATGGGCCGTTCTTTTATGGGTTTTAAGCCGGTTCAAATAGATTTTAAGGGGCCAAATTTTTATAAAAAATCGTTATACATTTTGTACATTCATCTTAGTTTTTTGTAATTTTTAATTTTTAATCAGTTCATATGTGTGTTATGTTGGTACAGTGGTAACTTTACCAGCTTTGAATGCTAGTTTTACTTCCAGTTTCGATTCTAGCTGATGGCACTCTAATACATTTTTTATTTGTGTAATGTTCTTACCCTTTTAGGCTGTGATCATAGCGTTGTATCTGTGTGAACTGTGGCAAGCAGGCCCAAGGATGAAAATATTATTATCATTATTATTATTATTATTAATCTAATAATAATAACAATAATAATAATAATAATAATAATACTTGATTTGAGCGACGGGTGGTCGCTGGATCAGTTATTATGATTAGAAGAATAGACAATTAAATTGGGGAAGAGATGAATGACGAGGAATCGCAAAAGGAATGTGAAAATAGATGTAAACATTATTTTGGGTTCGGATAAACAAATAATTAGATGGGGACATTAGGTTGGTCTGAGACACGTAATGAGGTGACGTAAAGAAACACTTGATGTAGTTAGTTTTGGAGAGATTCAAAGAGTTGAAGTTTGACTGCCGGAGCGGACGGACGATCTAGTCACAGGGGTGGAAAGACAGACAGAGAGCGGGTCGTAAGAATAGAAAATGTAGACGAACTGCAGATCCTGTGAAAACCATTTGAGACAACTGTAATAAATTTATATTATAAAAATATAAAGTGTTGTTTTGTTGTTTCACAAGTAAGAACAGATGTCTCAATTGGATGGTGCTGGTCGTTTCATGGTTCGTCACGGAGCAGCGGGAAGATAGAACTCTTTAAGAAAAAAGGTATGAAGCATATATTATTCTTTTTATATATGAACTGTAAAATATTCCTGCGCGATAAGTCTGATACAACATGACTCAGTTTACACGTCAATATCATGTCCTCCTAACTAAACAACATACATACGATTTATGCGTTTATTATCTGTCCGTTAAAAGAACAATAACTCACATGCACTAGATAGCACATGGCACGTTTTAATATATTATTCTGTTAATATAATCTCCTATAATATACAACATTTGAAATCACGACTCTATAATAATATATACAAAATCTGGACAAATTGAAACTGTATACAGTGGATCCATGACATACGAGCTACCCGAGTACGAGAAATTCGAGATACGAGATGGATTCAGAGCAAAAATCCTCCCCTGCATACGAGCGAAAATCCAAGTTACGAGTTTCCAAATGCAACCGCTAGGTGCGAGAGTGTGTCGTGTTTCACTACGTCTCCTTAATGGCGCCATTTTAATTCGAGATACGAGCTTCATCCGCGAACAAATTAATCTCGTATATCGGGGGGTCCACTGTATATCTTTACTCGGTTGCTATTACTTCATTCAACGCAGATCTTTTAACATGTGACTTTGAATCACGTTTCCTCTGTTATTTTGAAAGATATTTGTTTTAGCATTTGGACTTTCATTTCGTCATGGTCGCATTCCTGTTATTATTATTATTATTATTATTATTATTATTATTATTATTATTATTATTATTATTATTCTCCAATACCTGTTCTAAATTCTGAAACCTATAAGCATATTGGTCTATTGTTCTTTTGTTTATTATTTTACTAAAACGTTCCTAATTACAAAAATACATAGATAAATTAGTTCTGCAGACCGACAAATAATAATGTTCTTTATCTAACGCTAGCGGCGGAGGGGGGCACCCGGCTTTGCCCGGTCGTAAAATATCTAACACTACCGGGTGATATTATTATAGAATCGTGATTTCAACAGTAACAAAGTTATTTGGATCCATCAGATAGAATCGACACATAAACTAACATTCAAAGCTGGTGACGTTACCACTGTATCAACATGACACGCATATGAACTGATTAAAAATTATAAATTAACAATGAACTAATATGAATGTACAAAATGTATAACAATTTTTTTTAATTTTTGACCGACTGAAGACCCATAAAAGAACCGTTCATGAAAAAAAATATCAAATCATTTGAGGCCCCTAGCACTGCTCTGCGACTTTTAATTTCGGAAAAGATATAGTTTGAAAATATGGAGACAGACAGACAGACGTATCGCCTTTTATATATGGGAATAGTGGGGAGGAGGCTTTGCCCGGGAGTAAAATACGCTTAAATATGATATTTTAATTTGTCCAGATGTCGTATATATTATTATAGTTGTGATTTCAAAAGTAAGAAAAAAGTATTTGGGTGCCATGGGTTAGAATCGAAACCGAAACCGAAACCGGATTAGATTGGACGATTCTGTAGAACGCAGGTTATAATAGATTTTATAGAAAAGATTTGGTTCCGTTGTTTTGTTTTTACGGCATATGAACCCTTTTCGGATTATTTAATGCCGAATCCAATTATTTTGGAATCAGAAGTCATGTTGCATCCAGTTATTTTGTAAAAGGTTTTTATTCTTAAAGCTTTTTGTATCTTCAATCGCTTGTTTGTAGTGTTTGGTTTGGTGGTTGTATAGTGGATTGTATCCAAAAATATAACTTTAAGAAAGTTAATTGAATTTCCATTTGCACAGGTAAAATCCAAGTAAATCCATGATTGGAAGAGGGTCCAAAATAATCCAAAGGCCGAAATCCATGGAATAATTCACAAATATGTACAAGGGAAAATAAGATATGCTTTTCTCACTGCTGCCGAGACATAAATATTTTTGGATTTTACCGTCATTGGATTGTTTATCTTCCACCAGACTATCCATTCACGTGTAATCACCTTTTTCTTCACCATATTCCCTATGCTTCACTTTTTTGTTATCAAGTAAGATCTTTGACTTACTTGTTGTTTCATCAAATACTTTTGTATGCAAAATCCGATCCCGCATTTTGCTAAATCCTACCCTCTGATGAGAAAGAAAGTATTTCTTCGAAACTCCGCGGATTAAGGACTATCCACTTATCAAGTGTTTCCTTTTCAGATTAAATATGTTTTTAACTCTTTTTCAAAGTGTTTTTAACATGTTTTATTAACTGTTTGCTCGTATATATATATATATATATATATATATATATATATGTATGTATGTATACATATATATATATATATATATATATATATATATATATAAGTGAACGCGTCTGTTTGTGCCTGTGTGTGTGTCTGTGTACAGTTCCCTACGCAATAACTCTGTCAATTTTAAGTCTACAGACTCGAAATTTGATATACAGGGTACTGAGATTTGGGAAAATCTATGTGATCAGTTTTCGGCCTGACAGTTCGCTGTTAAAGGAGTCAACGTTCACCGATTTAACCTTTGAGACCTCTACTAAACTCCTCCGACAATGTGGGGTCTAAACACTTGAAATTTTAGATATAGGTTCCTTGGACATGGATCTAACTTAATAACTTGATTTGAACCCAAAACAATAAATGTTAAGGGGTCATAATAGGGGTCAAAGTTTAAAAAATAGACCGCTTTTTTTTGTTGCTCAACATACACCTCCAAACACCCGGGCAACGCCTGGCCGAAATGCTAGTTTTTAATAATTGCGAAAAATTACGGAAATTATATAAGTTAATATGTAGGACGGACGGTTACATACCAAATTTTTATTTTTATTGTTCAATTTAAATTATACAATAAAACATTTATTCTTTTTAAAACTTTATCTTGCATTATTTATCCTTGAGAATATATGCCTGTATATTGCACTTAAAAAAAGTAACAACGGGATATTTGAGATGAAAGTACTAACCTTCCTCTATGTTTATCCTTAGGAAATGTTGTCTTGTTTTGTATTTTTTTTTTTCATTATCATTTTCAACGATGATCACGTGTTATTCACCGGCTTCTTTACTCGGAAGATCGCTTTTTGGCTGACGTCATAATTATGCTCGTCAAATAGTGTAATTATTTTTTAAGGCAAATCAATTTTGAACTTGCAACGTTTATAACGCTTAAATTATACCAAATTATGTACCGTTTCTTTGTCGTTTTTTTATTTTCATCGGACTTTACGTGATAAATAACATAAATATTTTTGAAGAATTTGTAGATGAAATAATATTAATCTACGAATTTAATTTCTCTCTCTCTCTCTCTCTCTCTCTCTCTCTCTCTTTCTCTCTCTCTTGCTATCTCTCTCTTTTTCTCTCTCACTCTCTCTCTCTCTTGCTATCTCTCTTCCCCTCTGTTTATCTTGCTATCACACTCTTTATCTCTCTCCCTATCTCTCTCTTGCTATCTCCCTCTCCCTCTCTCTCGTTCTTCCTATCTCTCTCTTGCTCTCTCTTACTCTCTTGCTCTCTCTCTTTTTTTCGTCTCTCACTCTCTCTCTTGCTTTTCTCCTCTATCTCTCTCCCCCGCTCTCTCTTTCCATCTCACTCTTTCTCTCCCTCTCCCTGTCTCTCTCTCTTGCCATCTCTCTCTCCTTCTCTTTCTTGCTTTCTCACTCTTTCTCTCTCTCCCTCCCTTACTATCTCTCTCTTTCTCTCTCTCTCTCTCTCTCTCTCTCTCTCTCTCTCTCTCTCTCTCTGTGCGTGTGTGTGTGTGCCGTATTCGGTGCAAGAACGACGTAAGCGCCACTTGATACTTATCACAAAACGGACCTTTGTGGCCTTTGAGCCAATATCAAAGTGTAGCACCTGTTCCGGCAGATGCTGCAAGCAAAGACCATATGTGGGGGTAACTCCACATATCACCAGACCTTGGTTAATATAGGGGAAACCCTTCATACCAATTGTCACTATCCAGCTCCTATTTCCTACCCATCGGGGGCTGGTCTCCCTCCCCTCACTTCACATTAAAAAACGGCCTTGTACCTAATTTGCTCAGTGGGGAAACAAATAAATACAAAAATTAAATTATGCTTCTTTGAGTCTATAACCGGCGTTTAATAATATATATTTCTCTTAGTCGGTCTGTGTGTCCGTCTATTCCAGTTTTTACCCGGAAACTGCCGCTCCGATCTGACTAGTATCTTGTATGAACCTTTGCTATGATAAGATGCAATGAAACAACTATTGTTATCTGTTTGATGCACAGTTGGCGATTAGTCACCATAATGCCACATTTACTCTTGAAGCTTCTAGAAGTTCTCTCGAAAACTACGAGGCTGTTCTGACTTAAATCTTATATGGAATTTGCTTATGATAAAGGACAGCGAATTGAGTATCATAGTATCCGTTCGATACACAGTTATCTTTAATGAAAAAATGAGGAAATTAACCCTATTCAACTATTAATGAAAGCATCATTCTAAAGCAACGGGCTATAACTTTTGCCCGCTTTTAACGAGCAAAAATCTCGAATATCATATTAAATTATGCTAATTCCCCTGTTCCATATTCATTATAGAGTATTATTATTATTATCAATCGATTACCATAAAGAACAGGCAAATAAATTTCTATTTTAGAAAATAGTTTCATTGTGAAATTAAAGTCACCTAAATTAATTTCCGTTTCATGCGAAAAAAAAAAAACTTTTTTTTTAAATCATAGGCAACAAATAACTAGTTACATATGATGCGTTCACAAAAAAAAAGAAATTAAATGTTTGGAGTATAATGATGCTTCTTTGAGCCTTTAAATGTTTTTTTTTTTTATTTATTATTATTATTATTATTATTATTATTATTATTATTATTATAAATAAATAAATAAATAAATAAATTAATTAATTAAATTAAATTAAATTAAATTAAATTAAATAAATAAATAAATTTAACCAAATATAGTAATAAGCCATACAGAGGTCAGTGAAAAAAAACATTTTATGTTGAAGATATTGATATATCTATGCTGCATATTTGAAAGGGGATTACAAAATTAAACTTTTGGGGATGTTCGACTTCAATGAACAACAACAATGTTAGTGCTCGTTGATTTGCAAGTGTGGAAAAATGAAAATAAAAAGAACATAATGCGCTAGAGAATTTAAAGAAAACCTATGGTCTTAAGTATCCACATTTAAACAGACGTATATCAAATGTTTAAACGCTTATTTTTACATAAAATACTTTCAATTCAGCATTTTTTTTTTTTTTTTTTTTTTTTTTTTTTTGCCATGATTCGATTCTCTTTGATGTTTTACGCGTTTTGCAACAAAAATCTCTAAATTTTAACTTTTGGCGCTTATGTTCTTCTTCCACCGAACGCGTCATATAATAACAAAAAGTTTCCCCGACTCCATATTTCATATCTTAACTGCTTATGAGTGGTTTTGAAACCGTTATCAGCATGCTTGCTAATGTGTCCTTGAAACTGTGTAAAAATATTTTGGAATCTCTTCTGCTAGCTGGGAAAGTTACGTTCGGCGAAGTCGCCGAAAAATTATCTTCTCGTCCTTTTTTCTTTCTTCCCCTGGGGACAAGTGCCAAATTCGAGATGCGGTGTATTTTCTTTTGGGCCAGAATGTTGGCACTCGCCACAGTTCGAAACCACTATCTCTCTCTCTCTCTCTCTCTCTCTCTCTCTCTCTCTCTCTCTCTCTCTCTCTCTCTCTCTCTCCCATCGCCCATCCTTCAGGGTGTAGTCACTGCCACCGGACTTCCACTTTTCGTTTCTACTTCCTACGACACACAGAATGGAGCCCATTGCCAAGCTTAAAAGTGCCATCTTGCCTACATGACTGCAGGTAAAATTTACAAAGAAAAATAGAAATAAAGGGAGAAGGATGCTGAAAGAAAGAAAGAAAGAAGAAAATCATAGAAGAATAAAGAAAGGGGGGGGAGGAATAATGAAGAAAAATAACCCAAAGGAAAAAGGGATGATAAGACGAAAAATATTAAGCACTCGCCACAGTTCGAAACCACAATTTCGACTTCAATGAACAACAGCGATGTAAGTCTGGAAAAATCAAAATAAATAGAACATAATTAGGTAGAGAATTTAAAGTAAATATATAGTCTTAAGTATCCACATTTCAAATATTGACACACCTATTTTCACATCCAATATTTTGAATTCAGCAATGATATTTTGTGATTCGATTCTCCTTGACATTTAAAAGGTTTTGCGAAAAATAATCTCAACTTTTAACGCTTATACTGTTCTTCCATCCAACGCGTCATATATTTTCTCTCTATATATATATATATATATATATATATATAATTATAATTTTTGAAATATAATTATCCACTGACACGTGTTCCGTCGTCAGTGTGGCTGAATCTAGCGAGATTCGAAATCGACATCTCGTGATAAGAAGCCTAAACCTCTACCATGGTGCTAACCTCGCCGGACTACTAAAGGTATCACTTTTACGTAGATGTTTTTATTTGCTTTTGTTAGCGATACTTTCTTGAATGAATTCAAGTATTTATACGAAAGTGCATTTTTACCTAAACGCTTGTTGGGAATAATCTTCCCATTAACCAATCCATATATATATATATATATATATATATATATATATATATATATATATATATATATATATATATATATATATATTACGGGGAGCCTAGGAAGCCTAGGAAGAGGTCCAGGGACTCTACAAAAAACAATTTGAAAGCCTTACAAATCGACATGGGCACATGGCCGAAGTGGCGAAAGCTTGTACGTGAAAGTTGTAATGCTCTAGAGAAAAGAAAGCAGGCCAACAGCAATCTGAAGCGAGAACTTCGCAAAGGTTTAATTGATGGTCTTAACTATGACACACACAACTGGAAATGCCAAATTTGTGAACGAGTGCTTTTGTTAAAAGCTGGCTACGTCAACCTCATTCAGTCGCACAAAACTCCGGTTCAGGTCAACTTTGCACCTATTAGTCCGAACCAAACGATCTGTTTTAATATACAGCAAAGTTTGCAAGTCTACTGCTGGTTTGAGAAGACATGTGATTGTTCATAGGAATACAGTTCAACCTCCAGAGGAAGTCAACTCAGTGGAAATTGCTCAATTTGTATGTCACATCTGCTTCAAGATGTGCACATCTGTGGCGGGAGTGCAGAGTCATCTGAGATAGCATGGACGACAAGATTGGGTCTAAAATCTGTATGCATGTATGTATGTGTATGCGTGTGTGTTATCTTGTATGTGTGTGTGTGATCTTGCATGTATGTGTGTGTATGTGTGTGCGATCTTACTATGTCCTTGTAAAGGTTAGAAATCTACAAAAAAAATAAAAATACACTGTGGATGTTCATCTAAACTTTGCCGGAATTCGGAAGGGTTTTGGAATCTCGAAGTGTACGAAGTGTATATATATATATATATATATATATATATATATATATATATATATATATATAACTACTTCAGTTACTCACATAAATTTAATATACGAAAGTATAGATTTATGCGTAAACTTTAAGTATTTACTTCAAAAGTGCTCAATACGTAGGTAGAGCTAGTTAGTAATTTATAAAATATATATGGCGACTAAGCTACACTGAATATTCTGCGTTTCATCCACTGTAGGATTCGTCAGGCTTATGCGCGAATTTTGTGGTTGCTTCTTGTTTTTATATATGTTGAGGATTTCTAGTTAGCCAATCAGCTTTCTAGTATCCACCGCGCCCCCTCCTATCGGCCAATGGGCATGCATTTTATCGAACAAAGGATCTGTTTTAGAACTAGGTTAGTGGTTTAAGGTAAGGTATATATTTTATAAATTACTTACTATTGTTTTTAAAAACCAGACATCAAGGAATGGATTGATAGCTACAACGAGTGCATTTCATCGTTAGTTTCAATTGTTTACAAAACTATTCGGACAAATTCAAATATTTTGTCGCTGGAAAATTTGCAAAAAAAAACAGTCTTTCGTCAGACTTATGGAATAAAAAACACTTAAACAATAAAACATTATGGGACCCATCCCCCATATAAGGAAAAGAAACCAAGCGAAAATATATAAATCTTTTGAAAAAAAACTTTGCAAAGATGAGATATAGGTAAAATATTTTCGCTTGTTTTCATTCGCTCGATTCATTCAAGATGGTCCAAAGCAGTTAAAATAATTCTGCATCACTTTTTCCAAGTTTAAAATAGAATTTTGTTGCATATCGTTCTTTCTAGGGTGCCATCACGTCACGATTGCATTTTTAAAAATCACTAGTTGTGACAATCAGGCTTTAGTAGGGTGCATTCCAATTCCTGCTGTAGCTGTTCACTTGAACATGAAATCATAAAAATTGGTAATTCATCTCATACGATGAATAACAATAATATATTGAATGTTTGGGGTCTACGACAATTTTAAATGCATGTACAAAAAAGTATGGTAACTTATTGAAAGCACTTCGTATCTAAGTATGTACATGTGTTTGAAAATTCAAAATTCAACGGTTTTTAAGACCAAACAAGTGCAGAATTTTTGTTAATAAATACACACGTTTATTTATTAAAATTATGAATCGAAATATCGAATTTAACAAAATCTTCTTCAGGAAAACAAGTTTCTTTTTCTTCTTTATATAATACAATAAATTTTAAGGGGTCATAATACGGGCCAAAGTTAAAAGAAAATTTACCGTTTTTGTTTTTGTTTTGTTTTGTTTTTGTTTTGTTTTTTTGTTTTGTTTTTTTGTTTTTTTTTGCTTAGCATACACCTCAGAACACCTGGGCAACACCGAGCTGAAATGCTAGTATATCTAGAAAAGTGAACGTGTCTGTGTGTATGTTTATCTGTCTGTATGTGTGTCTGTGTACATTTCCCGACGCAATAACTGTCAATTTTTAGTCTACATACTCGAAATTAAATATACGGGATATACGGAGTACTGATATTTTGGAAAATCAATGTGATCTGTTTTCGGCCAGAAATTTGGCGATTAAGGGGTCAAAGTTCAACGATTTGACCTTTGAGAACTCTACCAAACTCCTCCGAAAATTTTGGGTCTACACACTTAAAATTTTAGATATAG
>NC_136523.1:27326362-27371362 GCF_053919585.1 Euprymna scolopes
GATTGCCTGCCTCAAGGTGCGTCTGTTCGAACGCCTGATGATTATAAAGTCGACAAGAGCCAAGTAGTCATTTCGTCCGTGGACCAAAATACACACACACACACACACACACACACACACGCACAGGCGCGCACGCGCACACACGCACACAGGCACACGCATACAAATCACACATTATTTACCTGTTGAAATTCTTATAATTACGATACTTCGAATTATTTTTTTCTTTTTACAAGGCAGTTACCACTTAGCAAGTCCTGAAAGCCATTCGGGAATAAGAATTAATAAATGTAATCCCTCTAACTGTTCTACAAGTATTTTAATGGTCGATGCTCTGACGAACTACAAGCACTTGTTTCCCCTCGACGTAAATACCCTCGACAAGCCCGACAAACCCGATAAACCCGACAAGCAGCTAAATCCCACCCCTACACAGTAGAGATCCCTAGATGTAAGAAAGCCTTTTATTCCAATAATTTCTTCACCAGAACTGATAGACTTTAGAACTCCCTACCAGGATCCTGCTTTCCCAAACTGTACTGACATGAACAAGTTTAAGTGTAATGTGAACAAACATCTTGCTGCTCATCTCCCTACATAGTATTCCTTGCAAAGTATGTTCCCACTAGTAGCCTCCTACATCAAAGTGACACTGTGTATTGTTTGGGGTAAAAATGGAATTTAAAAAAATGTCGCAGTGTAGTAACCATTAACGATGTTAAATGTTTTTCAAGGCTTCCATACTTTGTTTAGATTTAGACACCGAATAGAAAGTGGGGGAAATTATTGACAGTAGTTGTAGCTAGTCGAGTGTTTTTTTGTGAAAGTTTGGCAAAGGGGGACAAAAGATTGGAGCTCAGACAAGTACTTGACATTGAGTTTTATTTTCACAACTTTTCGGTCGATGTAACCTCTGCTCTTCTTTCAGGTGTGTCTTGTGAAACTCGGGAATCAATCTGTTGGACTCAAGAATCTACACGAAATCTCGAATGGACATTTTATTTTTTTACTGACATGTAGCGTAGTGGATATGATACTTGTTAAAATTCAGTTGTAAAATTGAAGCATATATGTGGGGGTGTCTATCTATATATCTATAAAAGTGAACGTATCTGTGTGTCTGTCTGTCTGTCTGTCTGTCTGTCTGTCTGTGCATTTCCCTACGCAATAACTGTCAATTTTACGCGCCCGGTCCACAAAGTATGGAAATAAAAAATTTACAAATTAAAAAAAATTATTTTAATAAACCACCGTTCTGCAGGATAAAACATACCCATTCCTGTGTCTCGATACATCTTCTATCATTATATGTAATCAGTTTTTTTTTAAATAGTCAACCGTATAGGAGCCTATTGGTGACCAGACCTACACACACATTCAGCTTTATATTATAGATATGCATTTATATATGTGTGTGTCTTAACGACAAATAAACCCTCCTAACCCCGCCCCCTCTTTGAGTTGAACACTTTGTAAATATATCTTCACCCGACGCGTATTTAAGCAATTAAGCGAAGCCTGTTATCAATTTGTTTGTAAACAAAGTTATGGTGTGAGCACTGCAAGCGACTGGCGGGTGTGGATTTAATACACACTCGATGAGAAACATTTACAAACTGATTCGTGGCCCGATGGTTAGAACAGCCAACTGTCCACTCGACGGTTGTAGGTTCGATCCGCTGCTAGGAAAGGTGAATGTTTAGCCGCACTGATGAGTTATGATACAAAGAACCAGTACCGTATGTGGATGACAAATATATATATATATATATATATATATATATATATATATATATATATATATATATATATATATACACTTGTAGCCAAATTAAATATTGAAATACTCATATCTTTGGTTCTACGGGAAGAAACTACACGAGAATTTGCAGGCCTTTGAATACTATAATACGATATTATTATCAAAATTTTACGACAGTTGGTAAAAAGAAAATATATTTTCAAGCCAATAAAAGATGCCCAGATTTCACTACATATGTATATATAGTCTACTACAGGCCAGCTTCAATTTTGCTGTTTCGGTTGTCTCTCCTGTGGTCTTAGCGGGCCATTAATATATATATATATATATATATATATATATATATATATATATATATATATATATATATAATAACAAGTAGTTAATAAAACATGTTAAAAACAGTTTGAAAAAGAGTTAAAAAACATATTTAATTTTAAAAAGGAAACACTAAGTAGACGGATAGTCTTTAATCCGCGGAGTTTCGAAGAAATACTTTACTTTTCATCAGAGGGTGGAATTTAGCAAAATGCGGGATCGGATTTTGCATGCAGAAGTATTAAATGAAACTACAAGTAAGTCAAAGATCTTACTTGATAAGAAAAAGTAAAGCAGAGGGAATATGGTAAAGAAAAAGGTGATTACACGTGAATGTATAGTCTGTCGAAAGGTAAATTATCAAATGACGGTAAAATCCAGAAATATAAATGCAAGAAAGTTAATTGAATTTACATTTGCACAAGTAAAATCCAAGAAAATCACGTAATTGGAAGATGGTCCAAAATAATCCAAAAGGCCGAAATCCATGGAATAATTCACAAATATGTACAAGGAAAAGGGGAAAAATTCCAATAATATTAATAAAAGAAAAATAAGATATGCGTTTGACACGGCTGTCGGGATTTATATATATATATATATATATATATATATATATATATATATATATATATATATATATATATATATATATATATTCCCCGTTTTCTAGTTTTAGTTAAGGATTTCTTTTTCCATCATTATATAGTTGCATTCTCTTTTATAATTGTAGATTTTTGCTATGTCTGGCTTTCTTGGGTATGGGAGTGCCAGCATCCTTCCACTGGGAACTCTGTCTCTTTGTCTCTGGGTCATAGGAGTAAATCTAGCTTTCAGTGCAAGTCACCAGAGCATCAAGAACGACTGGATCTGAATTAATCAGTTCGACTATTTTCCCTGCTGTCATTTCAACGTTTTCTTTTTCTGATCTTTCCCAAAAAGAGGCACCCTGTATAGGAACGAAAATAAAAAAAAATATCTCAGTCTAGAAGGATTCTAATTGAGGTCAGAAAAGGTGAAGTGTAGTATCAAAACAGGTACTACACTGTGATCTTGGCTAATTGTTATCTACTGTTTTACCCCATAATTTTCTGGCATGTGTTCTTCAGAGTTTTTTTCCGATTCCTTTATTTCAGCCTGATTGACTCGTTGGTCCACTGGTCTTCACCAATTCACTGTTTTAATATGTCATTTGGACACAGTAGTCCTATTCCAGTAACTTGTTTCCAAGAACTTCTTGCTGGCTGTTTTACTCTTCTCTTTGGCTCCCCTCACACCCATTTTTTTTTACTTTTCTCCCCGGTCTAGTCAACAACCCCCACCTACATTTAGAAGCTGCCCATGAAACCCTGGTTTCTTTACAAACCAATGAAACGGGCGATCTAGCTTTTCAGACGGGGTTGGCAATGTCTTACTAGCAACATTTTTATTTTTTATTTTTATTTCCCCCCCACACACCCTCAACACAAATGAAAATTTTATTAATATTGTCATCTTGTTTGGAATTTTTTGTATAAATAAAAAATGTTTTAAAATTAGGTTTTGAAGTAGGACCCCCATACACACACTACACACATATAAGTACAAATTTAGATGAAAATGCACTGGGGGCCACCCGGAGACTTACCTATAAGAAGTTGATTACGGGGAGGTTGGAAATAAGAAAATATATTTCGGAATAAACGCCTCCAGCCTCCCCATGTTAAGAACGGCTTTCGGAATTAGCCTCCTTTGGAGGCTGGAAAACCGTGCACATTAACCCAAATTTAAAAGGGTAACCATGATAAAAGAGGCCGAGATAGAAATCCTTTAAAGTTTCCACCATAGACGAGATGGACCAACCAACCTCATCCCCCTCTTCTTTTTGAGTTGGCCTTGTGCCTAAAGTTTTTGTTCATTTTCCCTTTTGTATTTCTTTTGACAGTAAATAAAAAAATTAATATCTCAAAGTGTAGTATCTGTTCTTCAGATGCTTAACTTCAATTTCTTGTTCTCTCTCAGTGGAGGGAAAATCCTTCACGACTGAGACAATTTTTAATTTTTATTCCTTTTCTGCACGTTCAAAAACGACTCAGCTGAGTACGTACATCATAAAGATTTTTCTATATTTTTTAATCAAGTGTAATAAGTACCAGATTTTTTATTATGGCGAAAATCGAAGTATTATTTATGCCATTTTTTTTCGCTTTAGTTCGTTTTGTAGTTGATTAAAATAAACTGGAATGGACTGAGTGAAACACACCATGGAGTTAACCGAATCGAAGTGTTATTTATGCCATTTTTTTTCGCTTTAGTTAGTTTTGTAGTTGATTAAAAAAAACTGGAATGGACTGGGTGAAACACACCATGGAGTTAACCGAATCGAAGTGTTTTTTATGCCATTTTTTTCGCTTTAGTTCGTTTTGTAGTTGATTAAAAAAAACTGGAATGGACTGGGTGAAACACACCATGGAGTTAACCGAATCGAAGTGTTATTTATGCCATTTTTTTCGCTTTAGTTCGTTTTGTAGTTGATTAAAAAAAACTGGAATGGACTGAGTGAAACACACCATGGAGTTAACCGAATCGAAGTGTTATTTATGCCATTTTTTTTCGCTTTAGTTCGTTTTGTAGTTGATTAAAAAAAACTGGAATGGACTGGGTGAAACACACCATGGAGTTAACCGAATCGAAGTGTTATTTATGCCATTTTTTTCGCTTTAGTTCGTTTTGTAGTTGATTAAAAAAAACTGGAATGGACTGGGTGAAACACACCATGGAGTTAACCGAATCGAAGTGTTATTTATACCATTTTTTTCGCTTTAGTTCGTTTTGTAGTTGATTAAAAAAAACTGGAATGGACTGGGTGAAACACACCATGGAGTTAACCGAATCGAAGTGTTATTTATGCCATTTTTTTCGCTTTAGTTCGTTTTGTAGTTGATTTAAAAAACTGGAATGGACTGAGTGAAACACACCATGGAGTTAACCGAATCGAAGTGTTATTTATGCCATTTCTCTTTCGCTTTAGTTCGTTTTGTAGTTAATTAAAAAAACTGGAATGGACTGGGTGAAACACACCATGGAGTTAACCGAATCGAAGTGTTATTCATGCCATTTTTCTTTTTTTTTTTTTTGCTTTAGTTCGTTTTGTAGTTGATTAAAAAAAACTGGAATAGACTGAGTGAAACGCACCATGGAGTTAACCGAATCGAAGTAGTATTTATGCCTTCTTTTTTTGCTTTAGTTCGTTTTGTAGTTGATTTAAAAAAACCGGAATGGACTGGGTGAAACACACCATGGAGTTAACCGAATCGAAGTGTTATTTATGCCATTTTTTTCGCTTTAGTTCGTTTTGTAGTTGATTAAAAAAAACTGGAATGGACTGGGTGAAACACACCATGAAGTTAACCGAATCGAAGTGTTATTTATGCCATTTTTTTTCGCTTTAGTTCGTTTTGTAGTTGATTAAAAAAACTGGAATGGACTGGGTGAAACACACCATGGAGTTAACCGAATCGAAGTGTTATTTATGCCATTTTTTTTCGCTTTAGTTCGTTTTGTAGTTGATTAAAAAAAACAGGAATGGACTGTGTGAAACACACCATGGAGTTAACCGAATCGAAGTGTTATTTATGCCATTTTTTTTCGCTTTAGTTCGTTTTGTAGTTGATTAAAAAAAACTGGAATGGACTGGGTGAAACACACCATGGAGTTAACCGAATCGAAGTGTTATTTATGCCCTTTTTTTCGCTTTAGTTCGTTTTGTAGTTGTTTAAAAAAAAACAGGAATGGACTGTGTGAAACACACCATGGAGTTAACCGAATCGAAGTGTTATTTATGCCATTTTTTTTCGCTTTAGTTCGTTTTGTAGTTGATTAAAAAAAACTGGAATGGACTGGGTGAAACACACCATGGAGTTAACCGAATCGAAGTGTTATTTATGCCATTTTTTTCGCTTTAGTTCGTTTTGTAGTTGATTAAAAAAAACTGGAATGGACTGGGTGAAACACACCATGGAGTTAACCGAATCGAAGTGTTATTTATACCATTTTTTTTCGCTTTAGTTCGTTTTGTAGTTGATTAAAAAAAACTGGAATGGACTGGGTGAAACACACCATGGAGTTAACCGAATCGAAGTGTTATTTATGCCATTTTTTTTCGCTTTAGTTCGTTTTGTAGTTGTTTTAAAAAAACAGGAATGGACTGTGTGAAACACACCATGGAGTTAACCGAATCGAAGTGTTATTTATGCCATTTTTTTCGCTTTAGTTCGTTTTGTAGTTGATTTAAAAAACTGGAATGGACTGAGTGAAACACACCATGGAGTTAACCGAATCGAAGTGTTATTTATGCCATTTTTCTTTCGCTTTAGTTCGTTTTGTAGTTAATTAAAAAAACTGGAATGGACTGGGTGAAACACACCATGGAGTTAACCGAATCGAAGTGTTATTCATGCGATTTTTCTTTTCTTTTTTTTTGCTTTAGTTCGTTTTGTAGTTGATTAAAAAAAACTGGAATGGACTGAGTGAAACGCACCATGGAGTTAACCGAATCGAAGTAGTATTTATGCCTTCTTTTTTTGCTTTAGTTCGTTTTGTAGTTGATTTAAAAAAACCGGAATGGACTGGGTGAAACACACCATGGAGTTAACCGAATCGAAGTGTTATTTATGCCATTTTTTTCGCTTTAGTTCGTTTTGTAGTTGATTAAAAAAAACTGGAATGGACTGGGTGAAACACACCATGGAGTTAACCGAATCGAAGTGTTATTTATGCCATTTTTCTTTTTTTTTTTTTTGCTTTAGTTCGTTTTGTAGTTAATTAAAAAAAACTGGAATGGACTGAGTGAAACGCACCATGGAGTTAACCGAATCGAAGTAGTATTTATGCCTTCTTTTTTTGCTTTAGTTCGTTTTGTAGTTGATTTAAAAAAACCGGAATGGACTGGGTGAAACACACCATGGAGTTAACCGAATCGAAGTGTTATTTAAGCCATTTTTCTTTTTTTTTTTGCTTTAGTTCGTTTTGTAGTTAATTAAAAAAACTGGAATGGACTGGGTGAAACACACCATGGAGTTAACCGAATCGAAGTGTTATTTATACCATTTTTTTCGCTTTAGTTCGTTTTGTAGTTGATTAAAAAAAACTGAAATCGACTGAGTGAAACACACCATGGAGTTAACCGAATCGAAGTGTTATTTATGCCATTTTTTTCGCTTTAGTTCGTTTTGTAGTTGATTAAAAAAAACTGGAATGGACTGGGTGAAACACACCATGGAGTTAACCGAATCGAAGTGTTATTTATACCATTTTTTTCGCTTTAGTTCGTTTTGTAGTTAATTAAAAAAAACTGGAATGGACTGGGTGAAACACACTATGGAGTTAACCGAATCGAAGTGTTATTTATGCCATTTTTTTCGCTTTAGTTCGTTTTGTAGTTGATTTAAAAAACTGGAATGGACTGAGTGAAACACACCATGGAGTTAACCGAATCGAAGTGTTATTTATGCCATTTTTCTTTCGCTTTAGTTCGTTTTGTAGTTAATTAAAAAAACTGGAATGGACTGGGTGAAACACACCATGGAGTTAACCGAATCGAAGTGTTATTCATGCCATTTTTCTTTTTTTTTTTTGCTTTAGTTCGTTTTGTAGTTGATTAAAAAAAACTGGAATGGACTGAGTGAAACGCACCATGGAGTTAACCGAATCGAAGTAGTATTTATGCCTTCTTTTTTTGCTTTAGTTCGTTTTGTAGTTGATTTAAAAAAAACGGAATGGACTGGGTAAAACACACCATGGAGTTAACCGAATCGAAGTGTTATTTATGCCATTTTTTTCGCTTTAGTTCGTTTTGTAGTTGATTCAAAAAAACTGGAATGGACTGGGTGAAACACACCATGGAGTTAACCGAATCGAAGTGTTATTTATGCCATTTTTCTTTTCTTTTTTTTTTGCTTTAGTTCGTTTTGTAGTTAATTAAAAAAAACTGGAATGGACTGAGTGAAACACACCATGGAGTTAACCGAATCGAAGTAGTATTTATGCCTTCTTTTTTTGCTTTAGTTCGTTTTGTAGTTGATTTAAAAAAACTGGAATGGACTGGGTGAAACACACCATGGAGTTAACCGAATCGAAGTGTTATTTAAGCCATTTTTCTTTTTTTTTTGCTTTAGTTCGTTTTGTAGTTAATTAAAAAAACTGGAATGGACTGGGTGAAACACACCATGGAGTTAACCGAATCGAAGTGTTATTTATGCCATTTTTCTTTTTTTTTTTTTGCTTTAGTTCGTTTTGTAGTTAATTAAAAAAAACTGGAATGGACTGAGTGAAACACACCATGGAGTTAACCGAATCGAAGTGTTATTTATGCCATTTTTTTTTCGCTTTAGTTCGTTTTGTAGTTGATTAAAAAAAACTGGAATGGACTGTGTGAAACACACCATGGAGTTAACCGAATCGAAGTGTTATTTATGCCATTTTTTTCGCTTTAGTTCGTTTTGTAGTTGATTAAAAAAAACTGGAATGGACTGGGTGAAACGCACCATGGAGTTAACCGAATCGAAGTGTTATTTATGCCATTTTTTTTCGCTTTAGTTCGTTTTGTAGTTGATTAAAAAAAACTGGAATGGACTGGGTGAAACACACCATGGAGTTAACCGAATCGAAGTGTTATTTATGCCATTTTTTTCGCTTTAGTTCGTTTTGTAGTTAATTAAAAAAAACTGGAATGGACTGGGTGAAACACACCATGGAGTTAACCGAATCGAAGTGTTATTTATGCCATTTTTTTTCGCTTTAGTTCGTTTTGTAGTTGATTAAAAAAAACTGGAATGGACTGTGTGAAACACACCATGGAGTTAACCGAATCGAAGTGTTATTTATGCCATTTTTTCCGCTTTAGTTCGTTTTGTAGTTGATTAAAAAAAACTGGAATGGACTGGGTGAAACGCACCATGGAGTTAACCGAATCGAAGTGTTATTTATGCCATTTTTTTTCGCTTTAGTTCGTTTTGTAGTTGATTAAAAAAAACTGGAATGGACTGGGTGAAACACACCATGGAGTTAACCGAATCGAAGTGTTATTTATGCCATTTTTCTTTCGCTTTAGTTCGTTTTGTAGTTGATTAAAAAAAACTGGAATGGACTGGGTGAAACACACCATGGAGTTAACCGAATCGAAGTGTTATTTATGCCATTTTTTTCGCTTTAGTTCGTTTTGTAGTTGATTAAAAAAAACAGGAATGGACTGAGTGAAACACACTATGGACTTAACCGAATCGAAGTGTTATTTATGCCATTTTTTTTCGCTTTAGTTCGTTTTGTAGTTAATTAAAAAAACTGGAATGGACTGGGTGAAACACACCATGGAGTTAACCGAATCGAAGTGTTATTTATGCCATTTTGTTTCGCTTTTCGCTGTTTTTTTGTTTGTTTGTTTTTGTTTTTCCGAACATGTCCTTCATTTTTTCCTCCATATGTATGCTTTTAGTTTTTCCGCTGTTTTTTCTTTTTGTTTTTGTTTTGCCAATTTTTAAAAGAATTTTAACATCGCTTTTTTATTATTTATTTTTATATTTAAACAGGGTTATTACTTCGCTTATTCTCTACTTTACCCCCTCTTCTCCCCTTACACACATACCTCCAAACACCCGGACAACGCCGGGTACCCCGCTTGTATAAAATATGATGCAACTGAATTATGTTGATATGGCCTATGACCTGGAAAGGGATGGAGCGACAAAAATTTCTTGCACCAGCACATTTTTCCTCTCTAGGGCCCTGTAGACATTCCCTGGACCATGCCAGAAAGACTAAAAACGTTAGACCAACATTTTGTTAATTTTTTAAATTTTTATTGATGCAAAATTCACAAGATATTTTTATTAGTTTGTTCAACCTCTCTTATATTGCTTTTTGGAGCAATGTTGACTGTAAATAATCTTTCGTTTTCATTGTTCCAAAGAACAAAATCAAAGTAAGAGAGAATCTTGGCCGATAGAATGAGGCTACCGTTTTCTTCTTCGTGATTATTGCCATTTGCACAAGGTTTCTGTTGCTATACTTTTATTTTTTTTTTTCAAATACTTCTTGTCATATAAGAAAAATAAATAACACCGATGGAATCGTTAATAAAATTCACAATCTTTACACAATCCAATCATATTTGGTTCAAATAAACCTCTCTGTATGCTTTTCTTGTCCATCATGTTTCAACCATGAATGTCCAGCAGTCTTTATTCTATCACTGGTGTCTAACTCTGTCCCGTAGGGAGGCATTTCAAATAATAACCTTGTTCTTTTTCAAGAAAAGGTCAATAGTCATCCCCTGTTCTTGTAAGTTTCTTTTATCAAGTAGCTATATGCCAAGTCTGGAGCGATTTCAATAACAATATTAGAGTAGTTATTACGTCGTAATCACGTCGACAAGCCGGTTCCCGCTGGATCACTGAAGTTAAGCAACGCTGAACCTGGTCACTGGGTGACTATTTGGGACTTCCAGATGCTGTATGTGGTCTCCGCTTATCTCGGCATTGTTTCCAGTCGTCCTGGACTTCCCCTTGCCACTGGACTCAAACAGTGCCTATTCAGAGAGGTGTGGTTGGTGATTACGCCACCTTTGCCTCACTATTACGCGTGCAGCTTCTCCTACAGGGGATATCCTTTGTTTTTCCAGACTGAACAGAGGCCTCGATTCAAGTAGTATCTTATTTTATTTTATATATAATTGTAAATAGTCTTCCGTTATGCACTGTCGTCATTGCCTGTTTCGAGTTCTGCATTATATCACCTACCAATCTGTCGATTTAAGCATCTAACTATTAATATTTATATCTATGTATTTATCTAGGTTCATATCCATCTATTAATATTTATATTTATATATCTGACAATAAATGCATACATCTATGTATCTATCTATACATAGATCTGTCTATCTATCATTGCAGTTCCGTCGGTATTCATCTGTCCATTTAAAGTATTTTCTTATCACCTTTCAACCTCCCTGAAGCCATAACTCTTTCATTTATCGTCATCTTATGACCCTGGACCTCCTTACAATCGACTCCATTTTCTAACGACCCTTTCCATTCGCGTCTCTTTAAATCGTGCAGTTGCTCTCGGCTCTTCGCAATTAACAGGATTCTGAATTCTGAAATTGCTCTTATCAAGTAGCCAACCTATCAAAGGATGCTTTGTTTATTTCCACAAAAGACCCACCAGCGAAAACTTGCACCAGGTGTCCGATGACACACACACACACACACACACACACACACACGCACGCACAACCACACATATATGGTAGCTTCTTGCAATCTTCATAGATTATAGATGCCCACTGTAAGGGTGCCTGCACGTGGAACTTTTGTGGCAAGAGTTGCACACTCTTCAACCGCACTTCTCCTGAGTCGGCGTTGTTAAATACCAGTGGCAGGTGGAGGTTCAGAACGACTGGAAACAACGCAGAGACAAGCAGAGAATACATAAAGCAACGAGAATTCGATTTCTGCTTATATATCTTCCCGTTCTCTCTTTCCCCTTCTATCTCTCCCCATCTCTCTTTCTCTCTCTCTCTCTCTCTCTCTCTCTCTCTCTCTATCTATCTATCTATCTATTTCTTCGAACGCTCTCTATCTCCATCCTTTCCCCCTTTCTTTTTTATCCCTATCTATCCCTTTTCCTCCTTTCTCTTTCCCTCCCTTCTCTTTCCCTATCTCCCTCTTTTTCATATACACACTTCCTTCCTTTCTCTCTCTCTCTCTCTCTCTCTTTCTCTCTCTTATTTCCCAAAACCTCCGGCCTTGACAAAGGGGAGACTAAAACTTGCTCCCATGGTTTCAAAGAAATGCATAAATATAAATATAAATATATAAATATTTATATCGACATGTTAGTGGGCGATATGATGCAGAACTCGAAACTGGCAATGACGACAGTGCATAACTGAAGACTATGCTTGTTTTGCAATTATATATGAAATTAAATCAGTAATTACTCTAATATTGTTATGGAAATCGCTCCAGAAAAAAAACATAGAGTCACTTGATATAAAGAACTTACAAGAACAAAGGGTGATTATCACAAAAACTACTACAAGGGGAGACTTAATTCCAAATATTTCTCATATTTTATATCTCCCCCTCTTTTGGAAATAGGGTACGATTATGAATATTTCCAGTATAAAATAATCCTTATATGTTGTGAAATTTACTTTATGGGGGTATAATATATGAGAAATATGTAGAATGAAGTCTCCCCTTGATGTTATTTCAAATCATTTGAGACCATAGCAGAAGTTATAGTCCCCCCTACCATCAAGGATACAAGTTTTGGGGAAATATCAGATATTTTGTAATTTATATACTAAACTGGGGGAAAATGACTATGAATAAAACTTTTTATGGCTGTAACATAGCTACTGCACAACTCAGGTAATTACTTTTCCAACGCGCCTTCATTTGTAACATTCTGATCAATAGTCGCTGATATTTGGAACATATAAACTTGTAAAAAAAGGTAATGTATGTGTATCTATCTATATATGGTTGTCTCCCCTGTGGCCTTGCCAGGACACACATACACACATTATATATATATATATGTATATATATATATATATATATATATATATATATATATATATATATATATATATATATATATATATATACTTGTACTCATATTGAATACTGAAAAGTTCATATTTTTGGTTCTATGTGCTGAACCTACATGGGAATTTGCTGACTTTTTGAAGATTTTAAAACTCTTCTATGGTTAAAATTGTCACAATTTATAGAAAGAAACTATATTTTCAAACTAATAAAATATGTGCAAATTTGCCTACATTTGTATGTATAGTGTCCTGGCAGGACAGCTTTAGCTTTATCGCTTTGGGATTAATTTTGTTTATGATTTTTTTTTTACTTTGTTATCTCCCTTGTGGATTTGCCAGGCTAATAATAACATTTATCTCCTTGGATTTAAAATATCAAAAACGAAATGGCATTTAAATTGAAAAATCACACACTACTTTTCATTTGCCAATTTCTATTTAGTATCATGGTACTATGTTATTGATTATATAATGTGAAACAATTAAAAAATAACCTAAAAATAAAAAATAAAAAATAAAAAAACAGCAAGCCTTCACATTTAATAATGTGAAGATATATCATCATTTTAAATTAAATACACTTAACTGCATTCCAGCTAACGTAACCCGGATATGAGTAACTTATATCCGGGTTATAATTATACCTGGGGGTTTCTTCTATTCGGGTTATATTAACACAGGCTCTAATTTGGGACAAAAAAAAATTTCATTTATATCCGTTTTTCATATATACGGGGTCTCTTATATCTGGATTACACTGATATAATATATATATATATATATATATATATATATATATATATATATATATATATGATGATTGCAACGTCTTGTCAGACGAGTGCCACTCCCTCAGACATTTAAAATTCATGAGCCCAAATGCCTGAGAGAGTATCTATACAAAGATGATGTTACAGAGTCTTAGCTTTGTACGACAGCTAAGTCTCTCTCTCTCGGTTCAAAATGTTGAGATCCAGCAACAAGCAAGAGCAAGATAGCCAGCAACAAATTAAACTGTAGACCAGCTTAATGCGGGTACTGGTCTTCCGTTTTATGTTTTTTTTTAAATCAGAGATTTGTTTCTCCTAGAAATGTTGCCTTCACCACGGCTTACGGGAGCCCTCTCCACCCCAATACACATATACAGACACACAAATATACACGGTGCTAGTTGGCCGTTGACCCAGAAAAAGAGTTCATTCGCCCTTTGGAAGGTATATATATATATATACTGGCATGGGTGCCCGGCGTTTCCCGGGTATTTGGAGGCGTATGTTAAGCAAAAAAAAAAAAAGCGGTCAATTTTTTAATTTGGCCCCTATTATAATCCCTTTACATTTATTGTTGTGGGCTCAAATCAAGTTATTAAGTTAGATCCATGTCCAAGGAATCTATATCTAAAATTTCAAGTTTCTAGGCCAAAAATTCTCGGAGGAGTTTGGTAGAGTTCTCAAAGGTCAAATCGTTGAACTGTCTTTGTGATCGGTTTTCACCCAAAAATTTGGCTGTTAAGGGGTGAAAGTTCAACGATTTTACCTTTGAGAACTCTGCCAAACCCCTCCGACAATTTGGGGTCTAAACACTTTAAATTTCTAAATTCCTAATGAACCGCCCTCTTAAGTAAACACTTCATTAAATCTCCACACTAACGTACTGTACTTGCAATAACCCTTATCCCTGAGTGGCTTCCGAGCCTTGATAAGTAGTGACCACCGTGTAAAAAAAAAAAATTAAATATAGGTTCCTTGGACATGAATCTAACTTAATAACTTGATTTGAGCCCAAAACAATAAATGCTAAGGGATCATAATAGGGGTCAAAGTTAAAAAAAGTGACCGTTTTTGTTTGTTTTTTGCTCAGCATACACTTCCAAACACCCGGGCAACGCCGGTCACCCATGCTAGTATATCTATAAAAATTAACGTATCTGTGTGTCTGTCTGTGTCTCTGTACACTTCTCTACGCAATAACTCTGTCAAGTTTTAGTTTACAGATTCGAAATTTTATATACAGGGTACTGAGATTTGGGAAAATCTATAGCACTTGTTTTCGGCCAGAAATTTGTCTTTTAAGGGGTCAAAGTTCAACGATTTGATCTTTGAGAACTCTACCAAAGTCCTTCGACAATTTTTGGTCTTAACACTTGAAATTTTAGATATAGGTTCCTTGGACATGGATCTAACTTAATAACCTTATTTGAGCCCAAAACAATAAATGTTAAGTGGTCATAATAGGAGTCAAATTTTTAACAATCGATCTTTTTTTTTTTTTTTTTTGTTTGCTCAGCATACACCTCCAAACACACGGGCAACGCCGGGTAAAATGCTAGTATATCTATAAAGTGAACGTGTCTGTGTGTCTCTGTTTCGCTCCGTCTGTCTGTCTGTTTGTGTACATTTCGCTAGGCAATAACTCTGTCAATGTTAAGTCTACAAACTTGAAATTTAATATACAGAGTACTGAGATTTAGGGGATTTTATGTTATCGGTTTTCGGCCAAAACATTTGGCTGTTAAGGGGTCAAAGTTCAACGATTTGACCTTTTAGAACTCTACCAAACTCCTCCGAGAATTTTGGGTCTAAAAACTTGAAATTGTAGATATAGTTTCATTGGACATGGATCTAACTTAATAAGTTTATTTGAGCCCAAAACAATAAATGTTAAGGGGTCAAAAAAGGGGTCAAAGTTTAAACAATTAACCTCTGCGGTCTCTTCCAAATTACTCAGACAATTTCTGGTCTAAACATTTGACATTTTACATAAAGGGTATTCAGAGAAAGGGCAAGCTTTTTTATCGGTTTGGGTCGGAAATTTTAGTTATCAATATATAAATGTATGTATGTTTGCAAGTATGCCTAAAGCTTTCGACAGAGGCGACGGATTTTACCAAGATCAGTATCGTTTTTAAGTTCGACCTTTCATACAACAAATACCGAAAAATTGGCTAAAAACATTAATATCTTCATATTCAACAAGGCACTTTTCTGTAGCACTTGTTTTCGGCCAGAAATTTGTCTTTTAAGGGGTCAAAGTTCAACGCCCTGTAGGGCGAGTCACTTTTTTCGCCGATATTTTTTTTAATTTATCCCCTTTTTTAGATTGTCTAGCCTTAATTTTTAAAAAAATATCGCTTCCGGTTTGCCGGTGGTCGTAACAGCATAGACGTCAGGTTTTTACCCCGTTTTTTCCTCCTTCGCAGTACGGCTTCGAGCCTGCCTTCCTACTACCACTTTTATTTTTTTTTTGCGTTTTTTTTTTTTTTTTTGCGTTTTTTTATTTTTTTATTTTTGGTTCAACAGGCACATCCAAAACCCCGGGCAACGCCGGGCTGAAATGCTAGTATATCTATAAAAGTGAACGTCTGTGTGTGGGTCTGACTGTGTGTCAGTCTGTGTGCATTTCCCTATGCAATAACTCTGTCAATTTTTAGTCTACAGACTGGAAATTTGATATATTCAGCGTACGGAGATTTGAGAAAATCTATGTGATCTGTTTTCGGCCAGAAATTGGGCTGTTAAGGGGTCACAGTTCAACGATTTGACCTTTGAGAACTTTACCTAACTCCGCCGTCAATTTGGGGTCTAAACACTTGAAATTTTAGATATAGGTTATTTGGACATGGATCTAACTTAATAACTTGATTTGAGTCCAAAACAATAAATGTTAAGGGGTCAAAACAGGGGTAAAAGATTTAAAAAATTGACCGTTTTTTTTTTTTTTGTTTGTTTTTTTTTGGTCAGCATACACCCCCCAAACACCCGGACAACGCCGGGCACCTATGCTAGTATATCTAAAAATATTGACCGGTTTTTTTTTTTTTTTTTGCTCAACATACACCTCCAAACACTCGGGCAATGCCGGGCTGAAATGCTAGTATATATATATATATATATATATATATATATATATATATATATATATATATATATATATATATATATATTCTTTTAAGCCCTAACTGCTTCAAAAATTTTGGATTTTCAAAAGTTTATTTTTGCAACCCTGGACAAGAACATGAGATTTACTTCCCCTTGATGTAGACTCGTTTTCGCATATCTATTTACTATAACATAAGATAAACAAGAAGAATATGATGTAGGTTTATTTTTTTTTTTAGTATAAAATCAAGTTGTATAATAATTCTTAATGAAATCTAATTAACGACTTTGGCTTTTGGAATATAGTAATTATTCAAATTGCTTTGTATTTGAGATCGATGTTTCTTTAAACCTATGCGTAATGTTATTTGTTTTTTTGTAGATACAAAAAGATGATTGGAGAAAACTTAATACATAAAAAATTGTAATCAAAAGGCCAATTGCTGTTATGATTAACAATGTTTGCTTAATTGAAAGAATGCTACGATAATTGACATGCTATACATACATTTAAAAATACATCATTTTTTATAAGTACTAGCAGGTAGGGGCGTCTTTGCCGGGGCGTTAAATACGCTTAAATATGATATTTTAATTCGTCCAGATTTCGTATTTATTCTCATAGAGTGGTGATTTCAAAAGTAAAAAAAAAAGGATTTAGCTGCTATCAGCTGGAAACAAAACCGAAACCATAGCATTCAAAGCTGGTGACGTTACCTCTGTATTAACGTGACACGTATATAAACCGATTAAAACTGAAAAATAAAAAATAAACTAAGATCAATATATAAAATGTTTCACGATTTTTTTTCAATTTTGACTCCTTTCTGACCCCTTAAAATCTATTTTAACCAACTAAAGACCCATAAAATAACAGCCCGTAAAAATCTAATCATTTGATTAGGTAGCGCCACTCTGCGAGTTTTAGTTTCGGTTGAGATAGACAGACATAGAGCCGTTTATATATTAGATATAAGTATTACTGCTAACAATTGTTTATTTGGATAATTTAAACGCGAAAAATGAACAAAACAATTGTGACGCTGGAAACGTACACAGTGAAACAATACGTTTTATTTTCGCGTTGATTATTTAGTATAATATATATCGTATATATGAAACAAGTCGATCATTATACATATTATTAGTAATCACGTTTTGCGTTTGCTTCCCATAACTTGAAGTTTTTGTTCAATAAATTTAAGATATTTGCTTTTCTGGGGACGTCTGTTTGTTCGAATGAAACCGGTCCTGCGATCTGTGTTTATTTGTTTACGCTGTTATGGGTTTATGTTTATGTACGCATGCGCAACCGGAAGTCGTAAACCGGATGTTGGGTTATAACGCCCGTTACACGGTTATTTGAGTTTTATAATTATATAGATTATTACATATTTTATTAGTATGTGCAAGCGCTTTACTTATGGTTGTTCTAAACCAAACCTTCACAACTTTGTACGTAATCAGAAAACGATTGCTGTGACCAACGAAAAGCTAGAAAGACGACTCAGAGACGACGGTGTTTTTTTCTTTTTTTTTTTTTTTTTTACAAATGCCCGGAGACCACTCGAGAATAAGGGTTAAGAGTGTACAGTAGTAAGTTGGACAATATAGTAGTCGTTAGTAATGGAAATTCGATAAATTTGTTCACGTAAGTGAAACGTCTGATCAAGAATTTTGTTATGTTGAAGACAACCATATCGTAGTCAGCTGGAAAGCAGGAAAAAGGAAGGGAGTTCCACGGGTGTGCAGTTCTAAGATAGAAGCTTTATTCATGGAATCTTACGATTAGGTTTAGGCACAGATAAAGAGGGGGGGAATTATTGATAGTGTTTTCAGCTAGACGGGTGTTTTTCGTGAAAGTTTGGCGATGGGTGGGCATAGATTGGAGATCAGACGAGCACTTGCCATGAAAATAACGATAAAACAGAGACAGGCTCGCAACGTCTCCTCTCTTCGTAGTCTCTGTGCAAATATCCAATGTTTTTTATTTTTTTATTTTTCTACTACTACTACTACTACTACTACTACTACCTACCTACCTACCTACCTACCTACCTACGAAGTCGGGGAAGGTTTTCCATCGAACAAAGAAATTGTGGTGATACGTGTGCAGAAGAAACAGTGCCATTTTGTAGTTATGACCTGAAGGCGACAAAGCCTGGTATTGATTACCCCTGGATTTTTTCCAGACCCCCGTGAGCCGTGTTTCTTCAATGCAAATACACACGTCAGCAGATTTTAATCTATTTATGATATCAGATTTCACAATTTTATTTCATCGTTTATGACGTCACCCGATTTTTTGGCAACTACCATAAATCATTTATGGCGTCACAAGATTTTAGAATCTAATATACAAAAAGCTATACATCTGTCTGTCTGGCTGTCTCCATATTTTCAAACACTATTTCCTCCGAAACTAAAAATCGCAGAGTTACACTAAGGGACTCAAATGATAAGATTTTTTATGAACTGTTTTTTAGGGGTCTTTAACCGGTTAAAGGGGTCAAAAACAAGGGATCGTTATACATTTCGTACATTACTCTTAGTTTATTTTTAATTTTAATTTGGATTTTTTATTGGCTCATATACGTGTCACGTTGGTACAGTGGTAATGTCACCAGCTTGGGGCGATACAATTTTGGTTTCGGTGTTGATTCGAGCTGAAGGCACCCAAATACTTTTTTTTTTTACTTTTAAAATCATAACTCTATGAACACTGAACAAATTAAAATATCATATTTAAGCGTATTTTACGACCGAGCAAAGCCGGACGCCCCCCTCCCCGCTAGTGTAATTTATAAAACTTACTAAGTCTGTCTGTCTGTCTCCATTTTTTTTACATGGGGATCACCACTTATCAAGGCCCATAAGCCACTCGGGAATAAGGGTTATTTTGTGTACAATAATCAATGGGATAATATCGTAGTAATAGTTGGTATTGGAGATTTGATAAAGCGTCTTACTTAAGGGGGCGATTAATCAGGAATTTGTTTATGTTGGACTTGAAGACGTCCAAGTTGTAGTGAGGTGGGAAACAGGCAAACGGAAGAGAATTCCACAGGCGTGCACTTCTCAGAAAAAAGCTATGTTCATGGAATCTACGTTTTGATTTAGGTACAGATAAAGAGTGGGGGAAATTACTGACTGTGGTTTCAGCTAGACGGGTGTTTATCATGAAAGATTGGCGAGGGGGGACCAGAGATTGGAGCTCGGACGAGCACTTGCCAAGGAAATAACGATAAAACAAAGACAGGCTCGCAACGTCTCTCCTGTGGGAGAGAGGTTGCAGGGAAGAGAAGAGAGCATCCCCCACTAAGCCACGAAGTCTACTTTGTACTTTGTCAAGGCAGGATAGGCTGTTTTTTGAAGCTCCAACCCAGATGCGGCAGCAGTACTCCATCTTTGGACGTACTTGGCTTTTATATTTTCAAACTCTATCACTTCCGAAACTAAAAGTCGCAGAACAGTGCTAGGGGCCTCAAATGATTGGATTTTTTATGGACTGTTCTACTATGGGATTTTAGCCGATGAAAATACGTTTTACGGGGTCAAAAAAGGGGATCAAAATTGTAAGAAATCGTTATACATTTTATACATTCATCTTAGTATATTTTTTAATCAGTTCATATGCATGTCACATTGATACAGTGGTAACGTCGCCAGCTTTGAATGCTACGGCTTTGCTTTCGGTTTCGATTCTAGCTAATGGCACTCAAATACTTTTTTTTAACTTTTGAAATCACGGATATGTACGAAATCTGGACATATTAAAATAGCATAGTTAAGCGTATTTTACGACCGGGTAAAGCCGAGTGCCCCTCTGCTAGTATTTATTTATTTAGAATTCACACGGTTTATGCTAACTTCCATTGATTATTTATGACGTCATAATTTCTTTCTTCATAAGGAAACCGCCCGATTTTACGGCTGAAATTGAAATGTGAATTATGTTGCCCTCTATCAAAAGAGAATAGAGGCCACTTTTAATTTTGTATTAATCCATAAAGCCCTTCTTTTGGACAACTGGATGTCTTCCACATCTGACCCTCAGTAGGAGTAAAAGGGGTCAAGCCAATAACTTTTTTTTTACAAGGTAGTCACCACTTATCAAGGCCCGGAAGCCACTCGGGGATAAGAGTTATTGCGTGTACAGTACGTTAGTATTGGAGGTTTGATAAAGTGTCTTACTTAAGGGGGCAGTTCATCAGGAATTTGTTTACATTGGACTTGAAGACATCCAGATTGTAGTCAGGTGGGAAACAGGCAATCGGAACAGAGTTCCACAGGCGTGCACTTCTAAGAAAGAAGCTTTGTTCATGGAATCTACGTTTTGATTTTGGCACAGATAAGGAGTGGGGAAAATTTTTTGATAGTGGTTTCAGCTAGACGGGTGTTTATCGTGAAAGATTGGCGAGGGGGGACCAGAGATTGGAGCTCAGACGAGCACCTGCCATGGTAGTAACGATAAAACAAAGACAGGCTCGCAACGTCTCTTCTGTGAGAGAGAGGTTGCAAGGAAAAGAAAAGGGCATCAGCCACTAGGCCACGAAACCTATTTTGTACTTAGTCAAGGCAGAATACGCTGTTTTTAGCAGCTCCTGCCCAGATGTGGCAGCAGTACTCCATCCTTGGATGTACTTGGCTTTTATACAGATAGAGAATTGCATCAGGGGTGAGATATCTTCTGGAGCGGTAGGAGGATCCTACCATTTTTGTACTTAGTCAAGGCAGAATACGCTGTTTTTAGCAGCTCCTGCCCAGATGTGGCAGCAGTACTCCATCCTTGGACGTACTTGGCTTTTATACAGATAGAGAATTGCATCAGTAGTGAGATATCTTCTGGAGCGGTAGAAGGATCACACTATCTTTCCAGCGACCTTGGCAACTGACTTGGTGTACGTGTTCCATTTCAGATCAGGAGTAAAGTAAATAATTTCTTGGCGTTTATATTGCATCCATTGCTCCTTCTGATTCTCGAACAGTCAGTTCTCTCTATCGTGCTTAACATTTTCTTTCACCTCAGGCTATTTTCTATCCCTAGAAGTCTATTATCAAACCATGTATGGTGTATTGCTGTCATGTTTTGACGGTTAAATCTGTGTCTCATTTAAAGTTTCTCGATAAGGTGCGGTAATCTATCCGTAATTTTATTATTCGCACCCTTTCTTCTTCTCTGTAAAGACGTGATGTTGCTAGTCTCAGGCTTTCATACATATCATTATTATGAGCATTTTTATTAAATTACGTCCACCACCACAATTTTCTTTAAAATGACGACTTTTAAAGGTTTTCGACTATGCTGAATCAGAAAATCTCATTTAAATTTTGCAGAACACGTAGTTTTCGAGATATGAATCCAGCGTAAAAGCTAATGTAATTCCTGGCAGCCATTTTTGTCACAACCGAGAAATTAGTAATGCGCGTGCGTTTAAAACAAAACAATTACGATTGTTTTCACCTTCTTTGAGTTATTTCATGTTAAGATCGGCTTTCGGAATAAACATCCCCAACCTCCCCATGTTAAGAACGGCTTTCGAATATGAACGGTGAGTTGAACTTAATGTAAAAATTTATCAAAAAAATTGGAAGGGCACTGTCTGCGGTAGAAAAGTGGATTTGTTTACGCTAGGTGGCAGTATTGGTGGCAGAGAAGTAGATTTCTTTATCGCGCGTGCGTACAAACATGGCGACCAGTAGAACACCAGTGTATAATACATGTCTTTATATCTGGAAAATTACTTGTCTCTGCAAAATTTTACTAAGATTTTCTTATTCAGCATAGTCGAAAACCTATACAAGTCCTCATTTTGAAAAAAATGTGGAGGTTGACCTCATGTAAAAATTTACCTCATTATGAAATGTGTTATTCAGAATTGTCTGATCTATTTCCAGCTTCCCTTGTTTCAGCTCGTTTGACTCGTTGGTCTAGTAGTCTCCATCAATTCACTGTTTTGATACCTCGTTGTCATACAGCTTGCGGAATTCTCTTCCTGCTGACTATTTTCCTGCTACTTATATGTTAGGAGGCGAATTAATTCACTTATAAATGTGTGTGTCTGCATTTTTCCTTTTAATATCCTGAAGATGTCCCCTGCAATAAGGGAGGAAACGTTGATCACCATTTTATAAATTCATTCGGTTTTTCTTTTTTCAAAACAACATACATAATATATATATATATATATATATATATATATATATATATATATATATATATATATATAATGTTTGTTTTTGAAATATCGTTACTTTCAATGTATACCGTTTTCGTTTAACGGGTCTACATTGTTATTTTAAAAACCAGTCACCGTTTATTTTGAGTTCAGCTCAATGTATTTATTTAATAGGTGCAGAGCATATATAGTGTAAAATTTTGTTGAAGATTCAAAGACTCGCGTTTTCTTTTTTATAACCTTTATTTATTTCCTGGATTTTTCCATTACAGCTGTTTCATTAAGAGGTTGGCAATTTTACGATTCATGTTTCCATAAAAATATTCTGTCCCCATCAACTTCTTCAGATGTTTATCCATTGACATAACACAACATGGAGGAAGTGAGGAGGCATGGCTTTGGAAATATTTATACCCAAATACGATGTTCAGGATATTTTTATGGAAACATAAATCGTAAAATTGCCTACTCATAAATGAAACAGCTGTAATAAAAAAATCCAGGAAATAAACGAAGGTTATAAAAAAGAAAACGTGAGTCTTTGAATTTTCAACAAAATTTTACACTATATATATATATATATATATATATATATATATATATATATATATATATATATATATACGACGACTCTTCAATAAGTTATATCATTTTTACAGGCATTTAAATTCTAGTAGACTCTTGAAAATTAATTATGAGATGAGTGATCAACATTTTTGATTTCAAGTTAAAATAAACAGCTACAGAATGAATTGGAATACACCCTAATAAAGCCTGATAAAGCTGGGGAATTTCCAAACTGCAATCTTTACGTCATGACACTTTAGAATAATTATATGCAATAAGATGTAGTTTTAAACTTGAAAAAAATGTATTGAATGCTTCCGACTGCTCTTGGGCTTGCTTGCATGAATCAAGCATCAGATATTGAATGGCATACGTTAAACATGACTTGAAATGCATAGATGTCAACGAGGAGCACTTCCAGCATCTTGTATAACATTACAAGTAATTTAAACAATAAAAGAATATTCCCCCTCTCTACATTTTCTGGGCTACATTTAAATAGGCTATCCCATATATATATATATATATATATATATATATATATATATATATATATATATATATATATATATATATGTATGTATGTATGTATGTATGTATGTATGTATGTATATGTGTGTGTGTGTGTGTAAATACCTTGCAATTGCTTCGTTATCAACGTTCAGTAACTTCCGTTACAATGACTCAAATGCAATCAGCTTTTCGAAAACTGCAGCGCATGCGCTGAGTTCCCGTGGCTCTTCCTTCCTGTCGACGATATTGCATGGCGTCATCTGATTTAATCTACTGAGCGCTTTTGAATTCGTCGAGTAAACACTTTAGAAGCGTACGTGCACCGAACGCCGCCGCTGCCACCGCCACCAAGTACGGAATACCGATAATCGAGGACCAAGCACTCGGCAAAGCGTCGTGCAAAAGCGGACTCTAAGAGATGAATATTACAGATAATTCACGAACGAAGCTGCCGGTTATAAACAAACCCCCACATTCGAAATACTTACCTCCCGTACAACACGAAAAGTTTCACACGAGGTCCAAAGTTAGACATTGTAAGTAATCGCACAAGATGTTGTAAACTCAGACCATGCAAAAAATGCCTGGACACCCCTGTCAGAATTCTCCGCTAGAGGTGCCTCGAGCCGTTAATGATAAACTACCCGCCCCGTTCTTACAGAAGAGAGAAGGTAATGCCTGGGAGTGTAGATTTTCTAGGACTAGACAGAACTATATTCAGCTCGATATAATAATGGCCAACATAGTTACAGTGGCTCAACGTCTGTCGGACTGATTGGCGAACACGTTTTTTTTTTTTTTTGCTTTTTTTTTACACAATGGTCACTACTTATCAAGGCCCGGAAGCCACTCAGGGATAAGGGTTATTGCAAGTACAGTACGTTAGTGTGGAGATTTAGTGAAGTGTTTACCTAAGAGGGCGGTTCATTAAGAATTTGTTAACGTTGGACTTGAACACATCCAAGTTGTAGTCAGGTGGGAAGCAGGCAGACGGAACAGAGTTCCACAGGCGTACAGTTCTAAGAAAGAAGCTTTGTTAATGGAATCCACGTTTTGATTTAGGCACAGATAAAGAGTGGGGGAAATTTTTCACAATGGATTAAGCTAGACGGGTGTTTTTCGTGAAAGATTGGCGAGGAGAACCAGAGATTGGAGTTCAGATGAGCACCTGCCATGGAAATAACGATAAAACAAGGATAGGCTCGCAACGTCTCTCCTGTGGGAGAGAGGTTGCAGGGTAGAAAAAAGGACATCCCCCACTAAGCCACGAAGTCTATTTTGTACTCTGTAAAGGCAGGATAGGCTGTTTTTAGCAGCTCCTGCCCAGATATGGCAGCAGAATTCCATCCTTGGACGTACTTGGCTTTTATATAGATAGAGAATTGCATCAGTAGTGATATATCTTCTGGAGCAGTAGAAGGATCCCACTATCTTTCCAACGACCTTGGCAACAGACTTGATGTACGTGTTCCATTTCAGATCAGGAGTAAATGACAAACCACGTGTCCTTGATTTGTAAGTTTAGATTCCCAAAGTAGTTAACGCCTAGGATTACGTAGCTCTTTGGATTCTATTTTATTGCTTCAGCAAAATGTGGCACAATTCTAGAAGATACTGTAAACGGTCTTCCTAGGGTAGGCACTCTTGCTGGGTATGGAAAAATAGTCGAGCACTCTCAGATTGGAATTTTACATATCGGATACAAAAATACAATTATGGCAGCGTTTAAGGGCACCTCAGCATTTAAAAACCAGACAAAACTTGAAAGTGACAAATTAAGCTCGAAATAAATAATTGTCTGAATGACACACGAAAAAGTCAAGTCCTTTTTGCGAAATTATATTCTGGATCATTGCCGTAAAATATTGGAATTGAAAGAAAAACGCTTTATCCATAAAGTAGATATTTACTAGCGCAAGATGTGTTACAAGGACGGAAGCTAGCGAATGTCAAGTCAGCACCCCTAAAAAGATGTAGCAAAAATGGCCTTGCTAGTTCTGCCGGTATTCCCTGCTAAAAGCACCTAAGGCAGTAAGCTATGAACTTACTCCACCCGAAACCTGGGTGGAAAGACATCGAAGGATAGATCTCCTAGGTACTACCCTGGCGGTGTACCTCAGTCCGACAGATGCTGGGCCAGTTCTTCGCCACTCACCTGTCGGGCTGATTGTTAAGAACGGATTATTGACTGGTATTTTCTACCCCGTTACCAAGCAACCGAGGGATCGATGAGACCCATTCTACGATATGAAATTAAATTTGAAAGTATTTTATATAAATAAAACAGTAGGTGTGTGTGTGAAGTTTAAGTCCAATGTAAACCAATTCAAAGTCCAAAGTGCAAGTCCAATGTAAACCAATTCAAAGTCCAAAGTGCAAGGGACAGGAAAGCGGTTCGATCAGTACACACACAGACACGGTGACACGCCACCAACACGATCCAGCGTACACAATTACCAACCGGCCGTTCTTTCCTCACCCCTGCCTTCCAAAGCGACCTGCATTTATAGTTGTTGAAGACCAACTGATTTGCATATGTGCACGAGATTTTGCGAGAGTTTTCGAGATCATACCATTACAAAACGCCGTCGGCGCCATCTTGGAATTCTTTTCTTATCCTAGCTTCGCAGCGATGACAAAGCACACACGCACACCTAGGTCGTTTGAACGGTAAGCCCTCATTTTCACAGCTTTTGCCACAGTGTGTGTATTTGAAAATAGGTCTGGGTGAAAATATTTAACCGATAAACACTTCAACTTCTTGTCACATAACACTGAAATAAACAGGAAGTTGTAATCATACACCAAAGATGGTTTATAACGAGTAAAATCTTTGTTTGGATGAGTGAATAATGCGTACAAAAATGCCGGCAAAATGGTTGAAATGCAAACTATTCATTTCAACTCGCCGATATATTTCTATTACTTTTACGCATGCGCAAATTCATGTATAGCTTAAAATGGTAAAATTTTAAAACTTTCTTATCTATTTGTCAATTGCTCAACCAGCAAGGAACGCGGCTGACGCGCTAAATGTCTTGGTTTTGATTCTAGCTGATGGTACCCAAGTTATTTTTTTTAAACTTTTGAATTATAATTATCTCTGTAATACAGAGTGGAATTATAAAAATGTCGCCCTGAATAAAACAATACTAAAGCTTTATTTATAAACTTTTATTGGAAGAATCAATTCAAGTAATATTATTATTATTATTATTATTATTATTATCAATAATAATAATAATAATAATAATATTATAGCAAATATCAACGCTAATATATATGTATCTATTTTCAGTATTTAATTTAACGTGATTAGAGCTTGGTTATAAGTTATATATATATATATATATATATATATATATATATATATATATATATATATATATATATATATATATATATATATATATAACTTATATGTAAGCGTTGATATTTGCTATAAAATTATTTTCCGAGTCCAAAACGAATATTTTAATTGTAATCTTTTATTTTGTTTACAGTAAAGTCTTCCATTGCTGGTAATAATGAAAAAATAATAAACGTTTATTGATTTTATAATATCGGTAAAGCTAAAATCGATAGATGACTCTCCACAAATGTAATTGTACGTTTAAGAAAATATCTACATATTTAACAAGTGTTTTTTTTTTAATTTTTTTACTAAAATCGGGTAAAATAGCAATCTTATGTTTACATAATAAGAGGTTTATAAAGAATCGACACCGGAATTGGTAATTGTATCGGAATCGGGAATTTAGTACGGAATTGGTAATTGTATCGGAATCGGGAAAAATATTGGAATCGTCCCATCCCTAATATATATATATATATATATATATATATATATATATATATATATATATTATATATATATAAAAGTGAACGTGTCTGTCTGTCTGTCTGTCTGTCTGTGTGTCTGTCTGTGTACATTTCCCTACGCAATAACTCTGTCAATTTTTAGTCTATAGACTCGAAATTTGAAATACTGGGTACTGAGATTTGGGAAAATCGATGTGACGGGTGTCAGCCAGAAATTTGGCTGTTAAGGGGTCAAATTTCAACGATTTGACCTTTAAGAACTCTACCAAACTCCTCCGACAATTCTGGGTCTAGACACTTGAAATTTTAGATATAGGTTCCTTGAACATGGATCTAACTTAATAAAGTGATTTGAGCCCGAAACAATAAATTTTAAGGGGTCATAATAGGGGTCAAAGTTTTAAAAAATTAACCAGTTTTTTTGTTTTTTTGCTTTTTTTGCACAGCATACACCTCCAAACACCCGAGCAACGCCGGACATCCCTGCTAGTATATATATATATATATATATATATATATATATATATATATATATATATATATATATATATATAAGTGGTTTTTGTTTTGATTTTTTAAACGATAGTAATGTTTATGTCTCCGCCTCGGAGAACCGGTGTTTTTCTTAGAAAGTCGCCCAATTTTATTTTGGACGTACTATTTATTTATTTATTATTTTTTTAAACACGCGTGTTTCGGAGCTCTACTCCTCTTCAGCGTAGCTTGACTATTGGTAGGATCCGAACCTTGGACCTTATGTATTTCAGTCCAGCGCCCTAATCCACTGCGCTATGTTTCCATAGACAATGTACTGCTTCGTTTTATCGTTCATCTGTTTAAGTGGTTTTTGTTTTGATTTTTTAAACGATAGTAATGTTTATGTCTCCGCCTCGGAGTACCGGTGTTTATATAAAAAATATTATATATATATATGTATATATATATATATATATATATATATATATATATATATATATATATATATATATATATAACTACTTCATTCACTCACATAAAATTAATATACGAAAGTATAGATTTATGCGTAAACTTTAAGTATTTACTTCAAAAGTGCTCAATACATAGGTAGAGCTAGTTAGTAATTTATGAAATATATATGGCGATTAAGCTACACTGAATATTCGGCGTTTCATCCACTATAGGATTCGTCAGGCTTATGTGCGAATTCTGTGGTTGTTTCATTAATTAAATAAACATGAATATACATAAACATAAACATAAACGACCACACACACACACACACACACACACACACACACATATATATATATATATAAATATATATATGTGTGTATGTGTGCATGTGTGTGTACACATATGTATGTTTATATATATATAAAAAAAGAGTGGATAGGAAAGGGTGTGGTACTATCTGGTTTTTGTAGTTGTTCTCCCCTTCTCCCCATCATAGACGGAAGTGATTTGGTCCCCGCGGAGCGATACATAATGCAATTTCAATCTCTCTCTCTCTCTCTCTCTCTCTCTCTCTCTCTCTCTCTCTCTCTCTCTCTCTCTCTCACTTTCTTTCTTTCTTTCTCTCTCTCTCTCTCTCTCTCTCTCCAGCCGGCAATGACGACGAGGTGAAGACGCGTATTATTGCGTCTCCGTAAAAGGAGGGACCCCCCACCCCAGCATTTTAGCTAAGGAGTAGCAAGATAGTTGGTTTTTAAAGAGTTAATTGTTAAAACTAATTGTTATTTGTGAATTGTTTTTGTTGTAATATATTGTAAAGAGAAAAGACATTGGCAAAGACCAAAATCATGCTATACAAAGCTGTCTTCCTGCCCACTCTTCTCTATGGATCGGAGACCTGGACCACATACGGGAAGCACGTAAAAACCCTGGAGACGTACTACCAAACATGCCTCCGAAAAATCCTCAGAATCAGTTGGAAGGACCGACGCACCAACACCAGCGTCATGAGTGAGGCTGACATTCCTACTATCACCGCTACTGTTGCTCAACCGCAGCTCAGGTGGACTGGTCATGTTGTCCGAATGCCGGATCTCCGCCTCCCAAAACAGATTTTCTATTCTCAGCTTGTTGAGGGAAAGCGTGCCCAGGATGGCCAAAAGATGAGGTATAAGGACAACATCAAAGCAAATCTAAAGCGGTTTCACATGGACCATGAGATATGGGAGGACGTGGCTGGGCGCAGGTTGGCATGGAGGAGCGCTGTCCACGAAGGTGCTTCGCTTTATAGCAGTGAGCTAAATCAAACTGCTGAGGATAAACGCAAGCACAGAAAGGACAGATTAGCAACCAGACACACCCAACCCCACCCCACCATCACTACCTGTATCTGCCCAAATTGCACAAGAAAAATTGGGTCTAGGATTGGGCTCTATGCTCACCTGAGGACCCACAGAAGCCACAACGGAGGACAGTCTTACTCAGACACGAGTGACCGCCAATGATGATGATGATGATGATGATGATGATGACGATGATGATGACGATTTTAATATATTTGTAAAAATAGAATAGTCAAGATTGTATACATGTGGGAATGGAAATTCCCAGACTAACTCGATTGTCGCCCTTTAATTGATAACTGAAGAGCGACACAGGCACGTGACTTCCTGTCTCTCATATTTCTTCCTCTTCCCCGCTGAACTCTCGAGCAGTCAACATGTAACGAGAGTCGCTCCTGGCGGGTGCATCAACCACCCGACAGCAGTCTTGACTATCCGTCAGCCTCTCATAGCTATCAATCGCAAATAACGAACTCTTATTCTTTCTATCTGTATTCTTAATATTTCTCATGTAAATAAATCTGCATTCTTTCACTAACATATATATATACCGGCGTGTTTTCACTAACATATATATACCGGCGTGTTTTCATCATCATTATGCGACTTTTTACTTTTCAAGCCTTCTACCATTCAATACATTCACCATGCCCATGGGGGCAGGATCGTCTATCACACAGCAGACCATACTCTCACCTCAACATATATTACAACTTGTGTCGCGTGTCGTTATTTGATGCGCCTTAAATGTCGAAACGACGCCAGCTTAAAAAAATATTTCAACCTAAAAAATATTCCAGCCAGAGACGTCATGTTCCGTTGAGTGTACATATGAATATATTCCATAACAACGTACATGTTGAATAGTGGGGTTAATATTTTATCTGTATATTCATGTATGTGTAAATGCATGTGTGTATATACGTCGTATCATTTAGTTGATCGTCTATTTTAACATTTATGCAACAGTTCTAACAAGAAGCGATTGACGTAAACGTATCGAAACAGTTGTAGACAAACAGTTATTTTTAACAGATGTAAATAACACAACACATACCTGAATTATTTACGAACATTTATTTTCATGATTTCAGTTTACATCTTCAAAGATTACAACGTCTTTACATCTTGGCTATCTGAGGAAACCCGCTCCTTGCGTCATGGAGAGACCAACTTCCCCCTTGAGTCGTCCGTTCTCTCTGATATCCAGCTAACGACTGACTAGAATCTCCCCAAATCTACATCTCATTACGTGTTTCAGACCAAAAACTGGTGTAACCTCAATCTAGTTATTTGTTTATGCAAACCAAAAATCATAGTTTACATCTATTTTCTAATTTCACATTCTTTTGTAGCGATATTATTATTATTTCCTGTCAATCATTTTTCCCCAATTTAATTGTTTATGTAATTGTTTATTTTTCTAATTATAATAATTTATCCAGCGACCCGCTGTCGCTCGAATCAATTAATAATAATAATAATAATAATAATAATAATGATAATAATAATAATAATGTTTTGATCATTGACCCTGCCTGCCACAGTTAAGACAGATACTACACTATGATCACAGCTAAAGGGTCACAACATTACAGTCATCCTGGGAGAAGAAAGGAGCCAGCCACGCCCAAAATCTTAAGATATACCTTTACTTCTCACCCTGACAAAAACACGTCTAACCGACAGATCCTGTTGGCTGGGCCATTGTGTCACAGTCTGCAACCGTTCCCAGGACATTTTCATAGCAGGTGGATCGGTCATGCTATTGACCATATTGTTATGTTTTATGCAATATGGGATGAATTTTAATTAATAATAGGCTATCCGTGACCCGTTGGGTCAGTATGTTATATTAGCTATGGAATTAATGTATGGGCATGACACTTGCGACGTTAAGAAATTAGTTTTTGTGACATAACAGAAACTTTTCTATGAAAGTATATTAAAATGGAAAAAGAATATAGATGGATTTCTATAAGTCTTCTGTTTATAATTGTTTATTTTGGAAAAAAACAAACTTACAGCCATTGAATCATATGTGGTTTGTCATACTTATAGGTAAATGTGCACTAAACAGACACCATAATACTTCACAAATTAAATTCAAATTTTTACATATCTTTTAATTTAAACGCGAAAAAAAACAATTGGGATGCTGAAAACGTACACTGTAAAACATTACGTTTTATTGTCACGTTGGTTATTTATTTGTAACGCAATTAAAAAAACATATTTTGGGGGTTATTTATTTATGTTAGTAGTGTAGAAGAAAATGTATAAATCTTTTTAAGAAACGTGTATTAAAAATGGAGAATAATTTTTTTTTTTAATTAAGACTGTGGGTAAGTCGCCGTTGTAAAATGCTCTTATGGTTGTTAACGGGATAAAGTAGATTTATTTGAAATAAATTCATCGTTCTGTTTATAATTGTTTATTTTTTATTATAAAAATATATCCATTGAACTATCAGTGGTTTGTTTGCCATACGTATAGGTAAATGTGCATTGAACAGATAGCATAATACTCTAAGTTAAATTCAAATTTTGATTTATCTTTTAATTTAAACGCGAAAAAAATTGGTACGCTGAAAACGTACACAGTAAAACAATACGTTGTAAAATGATCTTATGGTTGTCAACGGGTTAATGTAGATTTATTTGTAAGAAAATTGCTTCAAAATAACTTAAAATGTACAATGTAAAATAAATGCAGAAAGTATTAACAATTGTTGATTTGGATAATTTAAACGCGAAAAAAAAATTAGGACGTTGAAAACGTACACAGTAAAACAATACGTTTTATTGTCGCGTTGATTATTTGTTTATGTACGCATGCTCCGCCGGAATCATAAACCGGATGTTGGGTTACAACACCCGTTACAAGGTCATTTGAGTTTTATAATTATATAGATTATTTAAATAAAACTTTTAATTATAATTCTTTCTTAAGAAATAACTTGTTAAGGAAAAGACAACAACAAATATATCGTAACATGTAAATAAATATTTATACAATATGGCGGATTGAGAAAAGCATAGTTGAACATATAAACAGAAACTAGAATTTTAAGGTGAAGATTAGGATTTGGAGAATAAATCAATAAAATAAATAAACTGGGCCGAGAAAACACCCGTCTAGCTAAAACCACTGTCAGTAATTTCCCCCACTCTTTATCTGTGCCTAGATCAAAACGTAGATTCCATGAACATAACTTTTTTTTCTGAGAAGTGTACGCCTGTGGAATTCTCTTCCGTTTGCCTGTTTCCCACCTAACTGCAACTTGGACGTCTTCAAGTCCAACATAAACAAATTCCTAATAAATCGCCCCCTTAAGTAAGACACTTTATCAAATCTCCAATACCGACTATTACTACGATATTATCCCATTGATTAAAATAACCCTTATCCCCGACTGGCTTACGGGCCTTGATAAATGGTGATCCTCATGTAAAAAAAAATATGTAGCAGTATGAGTTTATATGAAAAGATGGTTCTTTTAACGTTGTGTTATATATAGTTCATATACATATATGCAACAACATATACATGCGTATAACAACATTATAAACCCTGTGTATCGTTTTACTGAAGGTCAATATTTTTTTTTAATTTTGAAATTGCTATGAAACGCAGAGAAATGAAATTTAGTACACTGGAAAAGGATGATTTTTGTGGAATTTGAACAAATATTTTGAAAATTATGCTAATTTTTATATTTTCTGGTTATTTTCACTTTCTTGCAAGTGTCTAAAAATCTGTATTGTCGGTAATAAAACAATATTCTAACTTCATATTTCTATTCACATTAAATAAAGAACATATCCAGTAACAATATTCACCAAAAACAAGAACGAATTTAACATTATTTTGTTTAAGGAAATATTTATTTATCAACATAGCTCCCATGCTTCAAAATCATTTGTTTTTTTCAAAATTAAAAATATATTGACCTGCAATAAAACGATACATAGAGTTTATATCGAAATAAAGCCTTTAAACTGTCAAAAGCGTCTCTGTATTTTCGAGAAATAGAATCAAGTACTGGACGATCCGATCACATGGGAAGCGACATGTCATACATGTTATATATATGTTATCTGGTGGTAGAAATGTTCTATTGTGTATGCAGCCGCTACTTCACAAATACACCTTGTTAACAAACATAACACATAAACTTTTACCGACAGCTTTCTTACAGTCAAACAATAACAATATGTCTGATTGTCTCAGACCAGAATGAACTACATACGTTCTTATTTATCCGAAAGCTAAAAAGGACACTATAACAACGGGTTTTATTTTACACTGGTTTTGTTCGTTTTATGTATTCCTTTGTCGAAGTTTGGCACGCCGAGTCTCTTTCTACATTTTCTACTCGTTCTCCTTTCTACTTTCAACAGGGTCGTCGAACTCATTCATTCAATCTCTGCTAACTAACGATTACCTCAGTAAAGCAGACTGAATCACGTATCGTTCGCGTAAGCTAAAATCTTGTTTACTTAACTTTAAAAAAAAAATTTTTAATTTTTTTTCAATTCCTAACTCGATTTTGTCAATTTATACTTACCTTCCCAGGAGAGCAGAGCTAGACACAAGGTCGGTTTTTAATGTCGGGAGAATCCATCTCCACTAAAATCTATGGAATTCTAGATAAGAACAAAAATAAAAAATTACCTCCATTTAAAAAGATTTCTCCTTTACTGATCAAGGACAAAAAAGTGAAGTGTAGTATCAGAACAGATACTACACTTTGTTCCTTGTTAAAATTCCTGACGAAACATTTCAAGCTGTAAATGCATATTTTTCAAAATCTTATTGCTTGATTTTTTTATTAATAATAATTCTGATAGTGCCGTATATATATATATATATATATATATATATATATATATATATATATATATATATATATATATATATAGGATGAAACACTAATATATTTAGGTATTTAATTATTATAATAAAATACTAATGTCAGCCCCTTTAAGAAACTTGTTTCTTATCGTTGAGCACTTTCTGTTGTAATAAAGTCGGTCAACTTAGCTCATATGGATAGATCGTCATATAATGACTATATCACACTAACTGAGGTTAAAGACGTTTAAAATGTTTAATTTCAACTGTATTTCTCGTGGTATTCAGTAGCCGAATGGTTCGGGTCCTTGATAATGAAGTCAGACACGAGATCTGTTGCAAAGATTCCAATCTTTCGGCTGGCGTTAATCATGACACCCTGCACTGTTGATTCCCTACAGCATGAAACACTAGTGTATGTAGGTATTTAATTATTATAGTAAAATAATTATATATATATATATATATATATATATATATATATATATATATATATTATAAATTTTTTTTTTTGTTTATTTACCCGGCTTATTGATTACATGTATTAATATATTCTTTTCTATTTATATATATCTTTTTTTACACAGTAATCACCACTTATCAAGGCCCGGAAGCCACTCAGGGATAAGGGTTATTGCAAGTACATTACGTTAGTGTGGAGATTTGATGAAGTGTTTAATTAAGGGGGCGGTTCATTAGGAATTTGTTAACATTGGACTTGAAGACATCCAAGTTGTGATTCGGAGGGAAGCAGGCAGACGGAACAGAGTTCATCTGTTCATCTATCGAGTTAGCCATTTTGCTAACGGTCTGTCTTTTTTTTATCTGTTGGTCAAGAAAACGAGTTAATTCGCTTTCTCTTATTCGTTATCTTATTATCATCCGCCCTAAATGATTGACCATGGCTCGTGTATGCAGAGAAAACGCGGTGTTGGGCATGGGGGAGAGGTTGGCGTGATGCGCATTCAAGAGGAAATTGACCGTTCGGCTCGCTCATCGCCCGCGTTTAACTTTCAACCGTCCACCCATGTTGGAAAGGTCTAGTCGCCTCGGCGTCTCTGTTCAATGATTTGGTTTGTCCAGAAAATGTAATTACGAATGGCATAAAAATGGCGGATTAATTGTTCGTTCTAGGGTCGAAGAAGACGTGGAAGAACAAGCGATCCGGGCGATTGATCTCTGTTGGCGCGCAAAAGCGTTTAAAGATGGCTACCGCAATTGGTCGCCATTTTTATTCTTGTGTATACGTGATGGCTATGTACGTGATCACGTTGGTTTGATCGTTTAATTTTTATTGCTTGGTCTTCTTTCTTCTCGTCGTTTTATCTCCTCCATAGTTTATTTCTTATTAGTCATCAGTTATCGAGACCAAAATCCACTTGAGGATAAGGGTTAATGAGATAGAATTATTATCTGTTGGAAGTTGAAGATTTATTGCAAACTAGCTGGCAACCCGACGTTGCCAAGTCGTACAATACGATTAAACATAAATATTTTTAATGTATATCAAATCCATTACCAAGCCTGCTGGAAAACTGGTGGGATCCTTTCACCGCTCCAGTAGATATCTCACTGCTGATGCAATTCCCTACCGCTATAAGAACTAAGTACGTTCAAGGATGGAGTACTGTTGCCTCATCTAGGCAGGAGCTACTAGAATTACAGTATCTTGCCTTGACAGAGTTCAAAATAGATTTCGTAGCCTAGTAGGGGACGATGCCCTTTTCTATTCCCTGCAATCTCTTTCCTACAGAAGAGAAGTTGCGAGTCTGTCTCTGCTTTATCGTTATTTTCAACATCTGAGCGCGAATCTATGGTCCCCTTGGCTGATGTTCACGAAAATTACTCGTCTACCTGAAACTACTATCAATAATTTTCCTCACTCTTTATCTGTGCCAAAACTTAAACGTAGACTCCATAAACAACGCTTCGTTCTTAGGATTGCACGCCTCTGGAATTGTTCCGTTTTTCTGCTTTCCAATTGACTACAATATGGTCGTCTTCAAGTCCAACGAGAACAAGGTTTTGATGAGCCGTTTCCTTAAGTAATTCAATTTACCAAATGTTAAACTACTAACGGTTACTACGATATTGTCCTGTTGATTTACTTATTTTTGAGTGACGTCCGCGTCTTGATAAGTGGGGACCCTATGGTAAAAAAGCATGTATGTATAGTATTATGACAATGTTTCGGCCAGTCATAAATTTAAGATTTATCTAACTGGCCGAAAAATTTAACATAGCGAAATAAAAAAAAAAAAACAATGCGCGGCGATAATGTGTGTGTAGGTAAATGTTAGGGTATAACTATGTGAAGTTATGATCATGAACGTGATAGAATATTGTATTTGATTTAACATTCATATAAGTATTGATTCGTGTCGAGTGAGCGGTCATATTGTTTAAGCTTTGTCGTGTTCGTTTTTTGTTTTGTTGTTTTGCTTTTTTGTATGAAGGCGAGGAATCCAGAATAATAGAATTTTATGTTCTCAGCCAAGGTGATTAGCCAGAATATTAGTGGGAAGAAATCATTATTTTCAAATAGGGAAGTGTAATGGTAGTTGTATATATATATATGAATGATTGATCCACTTAATAAGGGTGTCGCGGCAATATAGTTATAATGGTTATATATTTATCCGGTGTCGACAGAAAGCGGTGGAAGGACTTTTGATTTAGAGGGGAAAATACGAACTACGGCGTCTAAATGAGTTAGTGATCGTGATGATGGCGCTCGTAGGAAGTGGTGTAGGATTTAAATATACCGAATAAATGTGTATGTAACAGTGTTCAAAAGTTACATAAGATGGTGAGTAATAGTTTAGACGTAATAAATTTGTATCTGGCATCTGTTATTGCAAACATACGGTAATTTGGTTCTGAGGGGAATTTATTATCCACAAGATTAAGTTAAGTTTTTGTTTCACTTTCTTTCTGCGACCCATTTGTATCCCTCTATCTCTTTATATTATCTTTCTCTTTTTTCTCTTCTCTTTCACGCCTCCCTCTCTCTCTCTCTCTCTCTTTCCCTCTCTCAATTTCATGATTTCTCTACGCTTTCTTTTTTTTATCTTTTCTCTCCTTTACGCTCCTTCTCTCTTTATCTCTCTCTCTCTCTCTCTCTCTCTATATATATATATATATATATATATATATATATATATATATATATATATATATATATATATAGTAAGTTATAAAATATATATGGGGATTAGGCTACACTGAATATTCCACGTTACATCCACTCTAGGATTCTTCAGCCTGAAGAGTCCTACAGTGGAGGAAACGCGGAATATTCAGTGTAGCCTAATCGCCATATATATTTTATAACTTACTAACTAGCTCTACCTACGTATTGAGTACTTTTCAAGTAAATACTTAAAGTTTACGCATAAATTTATACTTTCGAATATTAATTTTATGTGGGTAAATTAAGTAGTTATATATATATATATATATATATATATATATATATATATATATATATATATATATATATATATATATGAAAGCGAAAATGTTTGTGTGTGCGTTTTCGTGTATGTCCAAGAAGGGCTTCTTTCCGAGAACCCTATCGGTCGCCTCACAACTTCTTAAAACTTGTTATATCGTGCCTAAATGATAATATCTACGAGTTAACAACCAGGGTCGCCTGTCTATTTAATTTGCCCGACTTTGAAAAGATAAATATTCAACAATTTTCGATCGCCGCATGTTCATTAAGCTTTTTCGTATAACAAAATAAAACGGACAGACTCGCGGTAAATAAAACGCTGTCCCGCATTCAAAGTTGAGGTCATTAACTCGTCAAAAACGGGCACCTGCCGTTAAACGTCGCACGTTTTTTTCCCCATACTTTATTATTTTCCAACTACGCGTAAAGGCTTCGTTTTTTTTTTTTAAATAAACACTCGGGGCACCCGGCCAAAGATTTTTCTTTTCATTTGCCCAAAAACACACACACCTACAAACACCCGGGCAACGCCCCCCCCCGCTAGTATATAATAAAGGACAAAAACCTGTTTAAATGTATGTATGTATGTATGTATGTATGTATGTTTATATGCATCGCAAAAACTTTTCACAGAGGCAACGGATATTGGGATCATTTTGGAGCTCAACCCATCGGACGACCAATATAAAAAAAAATTGGCCAAAAACATTGTCTTTCACCCTTGACTGGGCATCTTTCTACAGGGAGAGCTCGCTTTTTTCGCTGATATTTTCGAAAGTCGTCGCCTCTTTTCGGTTGTCTAGCCTTAATTTAAACCTACGTCACTTCCGGTTTGGCGATGGGCGCAACAGCTAACGTTTTTTTTTTTTCACTTTCTTTTCCTACTGGTTAATATCACTTTTTTTTGTGCTCGCAATTTTTTTTTTTTTGTTCGACCAATACCCTTACACACACACACACACTTTCTTTTCCAACTTCCTCTCACGAGTTCGAGCCTTCCTGTCTACTACTTTTTTCTTCTTTTTTTTTTTTTTTTTTTTTTTTTTTTTTGCTCAACTCGCACCTACTAACACCGGAGCAATGCCAGGCACCCAGGCTAGTTTATATATAATTATCAGGTTGACGAGAAAGTTCTGGCGCTTCTTAATTTTTATATTCAGATGAACATATCTCGGCTTAAACAAAAAAAAAATATTGATTGAAACAACATTCAAAATCAACACACATTTGGCAAGGCAACAAGTGTACTTATACATGTAACATAAAAATCTTGCGCTCTGGTGGCGATGAAATCGCTGGAGGCGTTTTTGATATCGCTAAGGTTTTGAAGCATTTCTTACGAGGAAAGTTGTCGAGCACCACCGCGCAATTTCTTAAACCAACATTATGCTTTTCGTTCAGTAGTGGTTCCTAGGCTAAACGCTTCTTTTACATCGCGAGCTGTTTCAACAGCTTTTCGGCCTAGATTGTACTGAAATAATAAAAGTGTGTAATTTTCTTTTTTTTTTTTTTTTTTTTCAACGTTTTGAAAAGAAGACATAATTGTTTGAAAACGATTGTAATTTAAACGATCAGATCGAGCGTAAAATGCTCTTTAAAATGATATATAACGTAAAGGATTTATAACGAAAACTTATTTGAAAATTTATGATTTGGAATCAAAATTAAAAATTCCGCAAGTACATTCTTTTTAATTTAATATGCGCTCGCTTTCTTTCTTTTCTTCTTTCTTTATTTTCTTCTTTCTTTCTTTCTTTGCTCTCCTTCATGCTTCTTCTCCCTCTGTTTCTACGCTTCTTTTTTCTTTTTTTTTCTTATTCGACCCCTCTCTCTCTATCTTTCTCTCTTTCTTTTCTCTCTTTCGCGATCCCTCTCTCTCTCTCTCTCTCTGTCTCTGTCTGTCTGTCTGTCTGTCTCTCTCTCTCTCTCTCTATCTATCTATCTCTCTCTTTCTCTCTCTCTCTCTTTCTCTTTCCTTTTTTTTCTTTTCTCTCTTTCGCGATCCCCCATCTCTCTCTCTTTCTTTCTTTCTCTTTCTTTCTCTTTCTTTCTCTGTCTCTCTCTCTCTGTCTCTCTCTCTCTCTTTCTTTACGCGTGTGTTATTTCCATTTCGTTTATTTTCATGCTTTTTACGTTGTTTGTAAAATTCAATTCATCCTATTTTTCTCATCATCCTATTTTGTCGTCCCTTCATTTGTTCATCTATTTTCTATTTATATTTACGCACTCTCTCTCCCCCCCTCTCTCTCTTTCTCTCTCTCTCTCTCTACCTTCTACTCTCTTACTTCTCCCCTTCCTCCTCCTATTGCTTCATTAGTCTACCAATTAATAAAGCGATATCATTATCCAGATCAATTCGCATCGTCCGTAATTATATTCCAATCTCCTCTTTGCTTTCCACTTCACCCAATAAATACAAACTAATTCACCTACCCTCCAACCACCGGACATGAAGAAAAACCGTTTGGGCTAAATCGTTCGATGACTCGACCTCCATTTAATCAACAGCAAAACAACGCATTATTTATTATATTTGTTTAAGTAAAATCGTCCCAGACAAAGCATTAAGCCACTTGATGTACGGAGTTAACAATGTCGCATCCTTTGTCGATTCTACAAGTACTTTAATGGTGTGTTGCTCTAACGAATTCATTGTACATTTACCTACTCATAAATATTATGCATAAATCTGACGAACTGATATAGTAGCAAAAGCCCACCCCTTCACTTCACAGTGCTCGAGATTTCAGTAGGCTTTCTGTAATTTACTGACCAACGGAATATCTTATAGATATTTTAATATAAAATCCTTCCATCGTTTAAGAATTAAAATGTTGTTTTAATCAAAAACATGACAGACTAAAGAAAGTAGTATTTAAAATTTAAACATGATAGACCAACGACAATTATATTTCCAACTAATCAGGACAGACCGGAAACAATTATGTTTCAAATTGAAGCATGACAGAAAGAGGATAATTATACAGGGTGGCTACCCCCCCCCCAAAAAAAAAAACAGAGGACATTCAATTGTTTTTCTGAGCATTTTACAGTCAACGGACAAAAAAGGGCAAAGACCCTAGTGTTTTGATGTGATGTTTTGAATATAATAAACTAGTTATGACCAAAGTTTCATTTCATTCCGACAAAACACTAAGAAACGGGGCCTAATTAGAGTTGGGGCCCGTTTTTTTTGGGGGGGGGGCACCCTGTATTTTTAAATGAAATTTGACAGACAAGCGAAAATTATATTTTCAACTTTATCATGGCGGACCGGCGGAAATTATAATTCAAATTGCATGACAGACAGGATAATTTAATATATAAAAGGCTATATGTCTGTCTGTCTGTCTGTCTGTCTGCATATTATTTCAAACTCTATCTCTTCAGACACTAAACGTTGCAGATAATTATTAAAATAAATAAATAATTAAAAACTTTACAAAAATCAAAGTGTTTATTTGACTTGCCTTTGAACCTTTTCTCGAAAATCGGTCAATGTCAAGTTTCTTTCCAACTCATCAAAAAACATTTTTAAAGGTTTTCGGTGGTGCTGAAAATGAATATCACATTCAAATTTGGGACAGATTGGTAGTTTTCATGATATGAAGAATTTTTTTACAAAAAGTGGGAGATCACTTTCCTATATAAATTTAACGTAAAATGAGTGCCTACATTCTGGCCACGTAGTAATTTCTTCATATCAAAGCAAATTTAACTGATATTCGTTTTCAGCATCTCCGAAAACCAGCGCTATTTCCCCCCCCCCCCTTTTTTTTACTAAGATTTGTTCATTTTTTCATCTCATAATTTAGGACGCTAATTATGCTGTCGGTAAGTTTACAAAAACATACTTTTTTTTCATTATACAACTTGTATAGTTGTTAACAGGTGCTTCAGCAGTTAAATATTCCACAAGAATTTTGTTTACATTAGCGGGCTCCACAGTTTTATGTGAAATATTAAGCGATTCTGCTTTAATGGTTTTCTGGTTAATGTCGGCACGTTACTACGGAAAATGGTTAATTCAACTACAAAAGCATCTGTTAAAAATTATACAAGTTCTATAATTGAATACCCACCTAAAAAGAAACGTTCATGTAAGCTTACTGACGGCATTATTAGCGTCCTAACTTATAAAAAAAAGTATTAGCGTCCTAACTTATAAAAAAAATTATTAGCGTCCTAACTTATAAAAAAAATTATTAGCGTCCTAACTTATAAAAAAAATTATTAGCGTCCTAACTTATAAAAAAATGAAATTATTAGTTGGCCAGAAAGTGGGTGCTCATTTTACGTCAAATGTATATAGGACAGTGATCTCCCACTTTTTGAAAAAGTAAATTCTTCATATCATGTCCCAAATTTAAATGTGATATTCGTTTTCAGCACCACAGGAGAGACGTTGCGAGCCTTTGTTTTATCGTTACTTCCATGGTAGGTGCTCGTCTCAGCTCCAATCCCTGGTCTCCCCTCGCCGATCTTTCCCGAAAAACATCCATCTAGCTGAAACCACTGTCAAAAATTTTCCTCACTCTTTATCTGTGGCAAAACCAAAACGTAGATTCCATGAACAAAGCTTCTTTTTTAGAAGTGCACGACTGTGGAACTCTGTTCCGTCTGCCTGTTTCCCACCTGACTACAACTTGGATGTCTTCAAGTTCAACATAAACAAATTCATGATGAACCGCCCCCTTAAGTAGACACTTTATCAAATCTCAATATTAACATACTGTACACGCAATAACCTTTATATCCGAGTGGCTTCCGGGCCTTGATAAGTGGTGACCACCGTGTAAACAAAAAAAAAAACTATAAAAGTCGTCATTTTAATGTTTTTGGAGGAGTTGGAAAGAAACTTGACATTGACCAAAAAATCTTTTACATTATTTATCTAAAAAAATATATGGTGCTAATGCAGAGAGTGATCAACGCTATTTTTTTTAAATCGTATGTCCACGTTTAATTAAAGTTTAATGATATGTTTTTTTTATTCAATTGTAAGGTTAAAAAGTACAGAATTGGTACAAAACACCCTCCCCTCCCCATGTTAAGAATGGCTTTTTAAATAATAACGTTATTATTTCAGCACGGATCACTCTCTGCATGAGTACCAAATATATATATATATAGCAAAAACAAAACAAACCAAAAAATATTATTATAAAATTTTTCTTTACAGTTAATAAAATTTAAAATTTAAGGTAGGTTTTCTTTTCTTGTTATGCTTTCATCGGCGACGCTCGGCTTAATTTTCTCAGCAACGGTCGGTTTACTCCGGCTGTTGGCGTCATGTTCCGGAGAAAGCCGGGTGGACCCTGAGTTCATTCTCTGCATGAGTACCAAAAGGTTACTTAAAAATTAAGAATAAGTGAAAAAAAATTACCTTCGAATTAAAAATAAAAATAATAATTTAACTTAGAAGAATATTTCGAAATGAAAACAAATCTATTATAGAAAATATTAAATAACGTGCTCAAAGAATTAAACTATCACGGTTATTCCCCTTGGTTTTCTGGTTTGAAAATTAAAAGGTTTCAGATTTACGATAATAATAAGTAAATTTAAGTTAAATAAAATATAAATTGAAATGAAAATAAACTAAATAATTACATTTTAAATTATATTTTTTAATAGTACAGTATTAACGAGGCTATTATGTCGAATAAGTAATATAATCGAGCTAATTATTTAAAATGATTTAATTTAATGTGATATGCTAATAACCATAACTCAGTCGATATATATGTGATGTGAAGAATGCTATATCTAGAAGTTACGCATAAAAATAAATGTGTCCTTTGACAGAAGTATCCTATAATATTTCTTGACCATAGGGAGTTGTACACACATACGAACGCTATTACTTTATATATAGAGATTTAATTGGAGTTCATAGGGATGAGTATTACTTATTTTTTGCGGACTGTTATCCTCATCTCTTCTTAGTTTTTTCACGACGTTTAACGACTCATCTCAATGAATTCCAATTAAGTAATACTAGCAAAAGTACCCGTCGTTGACTGGGTTCATAAGCAGCCTACAGAAAATGGACTCTGATTTATGAAAGTATGATAGCTTATGAAAAGCAAAAAATAAGTAATACTCATCTCAATGAATTCCAATAGATGTCACGATATTGTAGAATTAAATACACAATTTTTTATTCAAAACATGAAGCTTCAAATACGACATTCAATTTGAAATTTATTTATCTTCAAAGTGTACTTTTATACATTTTACAAAGTAAGGTATTAAATTTGCATAGGTTTCATCAAAAATATTCAGTAGATAACGAAAAAAATAGAGATGAAAATTTCAAAAGGAGTGTATAACTGGTTACGCTCAATAGTAGTCCTCGCTAGCGAAAGACTTTGTTATTGTTATTCTATTATTATTATTTAAAACATTTTGTGCCCTGCGCTTTCGCGCGAGGACTAATATATTTATATAAATTTATGTAAATATATATATATATATTTATTAACCAGTATTATTACTATATACTACTATATGCATATATATATAACTGTGTGTATATATATGTATGTCTATATATATAGACATACATATATATTACCGTTTTATCTGCTTAGTTACACATGTTTCGATTACCGAATCGTATCAACGATAATTTTTGTAAAGTCTGATGTAATTATTTGATCGTTGATACGATTCGGTAATCGAAACATGTGTAACTAAGCAGATAAAATGATAATAAATATATATATATTGGCTCTGCAATAGTATTGAGCACTCTCTTCGGGGTTTTAC
>NC_136523.1:27376362-27418862 GCF_053919585.1 Euprymna scolopes
AAGCCTTCGCTATCACAACAGCCTCTTACCATTGATTTCTTGCTGGCAGCAGCCATTGATCTACACTGGAACTTCAGTGGCACTAAGCCTCCTCAAGATCCCAGTTCTCTTCGCGCTTGTCCAGCGGAGGTCAGGTCAGCACTCTCTTCTCGGTCTTTTCCTCCTCCTTGACAGTTCCTGGTTATTTGGTATCACATTTTTTAAGTGGGGCCGGTAATAGGGGCAATGGTGGGGATGGGGGATTATTACTATTGTCTCACAGGGAGCTTTCACACAGGTCATCAAAGATCTCTCATTGAAAACAGTCTGCGGTGTTCCCTGGAAGCTGAGTGACAACAAGTCTCCCCAGATTTTCCAGAACTTTCCGCCTCTTTCGAAAACATTTGCAAATAAATTTGCATTATCGCGACAGCTGCTTGCCATTGATTTTCCTGTTGGCTGCGGCTATGGGTCTTCACTGGAATTTGAGTGGCAATAACTCTCCCCAAGGTCCCAGTTCTCTTCAAAATTATCCAGCGGAGATCTGGTCAGTCTTCTCTTCTCGGTCTTTCCTTCCTCCTTGACTCTACTTAGCTGTTTGGTCTCACTTTTTTAGGGGGGGCTGCAGTGATGTGGTAATGGGGGGGGTAGAGAACTTAAAGTGTCCTTGGTTCCATGTGGCGTTTCATGTATTGCCTCTGCAGCTTGTTTCATGTGTGTTCGTCTCCTTAATATTTCAATTGTTTTCATTCTTCTTCTTCTTCTTCTTCTTCTTCTTCTGCTTCTTCTTTTTCTTCTTCTTCTTCTTATTATTATTATTGTTAATATTATTATTATGTTATTATTATCATTATTATTATTTTTTATCATTATTATTATCATTATTATTATCATTATTATTAGTAGTATTATCATTATCATTATTATTACTATTATATTATCATTAGTATTATTTTTAATATTATTATCATTATTATTGTTGTTAATGTTATTATTATTATTGCTATTATCATTATTATTTTTATTATTATTATTATTATTATTATTATTATTATCATCATCATTGTTATTATTATCATTATTATTATCATTAGTAGTAGTATTATCATTATCATTATTACTATTATTATTATCATTGTTATTATTGTTAATACTATTTTTTAAGTATTTAGATATCATAGAGTAAGGAAAATTAACGAAAAGGATATAAAAATTCAAATCCAAATTGCATGATAATATCCGAAGTGAAGAAAGGCATTCACTTCGGATTTTACCATGCAATTTGGATGTGAATTTCTATATCCTTTTCATTAATTTCCCTTACTCTATGATATTTAAATACTTACAAAACTTTAAATTGTGATTTTCCATATCTCACTGACCTTGGCAAATGAGGTGTAAACCATTATAACTATTTTCTTATATTTTCTCCTCTGAAGAGATGGTGGACATCGAAATCCTATAGGATAAAGAGTTAGAATATTTCAAATGGATTCTTTGTCTTACGTAGAATAATAAAAATCTTTTGATTTGAAACTCAAACATTTCACGTCATAAATTTTTAAATTTATTGAACGACTAAAATTTGATTTATTTGCTCTATCTTGTACATCGAGCAATTCTTATTTAGGTGGGATAATACTTATAGAATATTACTGCCAATAATATTTTGTAAGATTTATTATCGCAGTGGATTGTCAGATAATTTTATTCTTAAGTATATATATATATATATATATATATATATATATATATATATATATATATATATATGGTGATCGACATTTCCTGACAGAAGAAGACAATCTTTCCCTTGCTTTATTATTGATTATTCATCCATTTCCAAGTACTTTGGAAATATTTTTTATTATTTCATTTAATACGTTTTATCATTATTATTATTGTTTTTATTTTTTTATTTATTTATGTAATTTTATTTTTTTTAATTTAATTTTTAAATTATATATATATATATATATATATATATATATATATATATATATGTTTATCAATTATATGAAGTACAGAAAAACATTGGTACCTCGGTTTCAAGACCAACACAACGGGAAACCGTTAATGGTAACACGTAAATAATGTTCAGCTCTCGTCAGCCATCTTGTTTTCTGCCCCGGGGCAAATTTTTCCAGGTCCGCATTTGTTTGTTTATATAATGATGTGTGTTTTTATTTAACTATAGCTTATTCCTATCTCTGTATATTATATTTTAATCCAGTATGAATATCCTGCTTTTTTATTTTTTTATTTTTTTATTTAATGCAGTTTAGTAATTATGTACTGTTTGTTTCGTTTCTGGTCTGCCTTCTATTGATTTTTGTTGGGGCATGCCTTGGATGAAATGCTTTTCTAATATATATATATATATATATATATATATATATATATATATATATATATATATACATACATATATATATACTCTTTATACTATATATATATAAACTCTTTCTCCAATTTCTGTCTGGCTAGCTGTTTCTCTCTCTCTCTCTCTCTCTCTATCTATCTATCTATCTATCTCGAATTTGCTATCTCTTCCCCTTTCACTCTCTCCCCCTCGTTCCCTCTCCCTTCATATCTCTCCCTCCACGTAACTTTCTCTCTCTGTCTCTCTCTCTGTCTCTCTCTCTCTCTGTTTTTTTCTTTCTCTCCTTTCTTAGGTCAGCATTAATATATATATATATATATATATATATATATATATATATATATATATATATATATATATATATATATATATATACGCACACAAACACACACACACACACACACGGCATAATCGCGTTGACACACCGGTTCTCGTCATCGAAGTTAAGGAACGTCGATCTTTGTTAGTACAAGATAGGTGACCATTTGGGAATTCTAGGCGCTGTATGTGCTTTCCGCTTATCTCGGTATTTGTTTCCCGTCGTTCTCTACTTCACTTGCCACTGTTATTAACAATGTTGACTCAAGAGAGGTGTGGTTTGAGATTGCGCACGTCCTAACACAAAAAATTCTTTCGCAGGCACCCCTTCGTAGGTATACATAGTCTGTCAAAGACTAAAGGAGCCCAATATATATATATATATATACATATATATATATATATATATATATATATATATATATATATATATATATATATAGTGACTGGATGGAAGATTTACAGTTCTATGGACGAGAGGTAATTGCCCATCCTTTCACGAAACAGTTGTAAGAGCTTAACGCCAAAAAAGTGAATTTCTATTCATGTAGGTTGTGATTTTATTCAATTTACGTATATATGCTCTGAAAACTCTTTTGAAAATTCATTGAGCTGAGATTATAATTGAGTTGGTATTATCGACAATTATATTCTAAACTTGCAACAGAAAGGAATTGTTAATAAAATAAAATAATATATATATATATATATTATATTATATATACACACACACACTTATATATATACATATACACATATATAATGGCGTAAATATTTGTATACATTATAATGTTATCTGAGGACATTTAAGAGATAAGGTTTATAGAGTTAAACTGGTATTGTGATAAATGAAACTTTTTTACGGAATAAATCGAGCGGACGATGCCGACAGCCCTTATACTCCTATTCTTCTTTGACTATTATAGCATATCAACATTTTTTCAATTTTTTATGTAAATATTTTTAATAATTTTATAAGTTAATTGTTAAACTTTTTTATATGAATAGAATCTTATAAACTCTTATATACCTTTTCTCCAATTTCTCTCTGTCTGTCTGTTTCCACCCCCCCCTCTCTCTCTCTCTCTCTCTCTCTCTCTCTCTCTCTCTCTTTCTCTCTCTCTCCCTCCCTCTCTCTCTCTCTATCTCTCGAATTTGCTGTCGCTTTCACTGTTCTCTCCCTATCTCCCTTGTACCCTTTCTCTTCATATCTTCCCCTCCACACATCTTTTTCTCGCTCTCCCTCTCTTTCTTTCTTTCTCTTTCTTCTTAGTCAGCATTTTAATAATTTAATATCCTGATGGGTATTTGCGTAAAGCGCACTTAATGTTAAGATGAAACGAGGGCGAAAAATACGGACCAACAATTTTCAAGAGTTTAGCGTTAAAATTAATTCAGCGCTAAGGAAAACTTTGGGTGGTAAAATAACGCTTAGACCAAGAACTCTGCGCTCGAGAAAAGATCTTACATTTAACAGAAATAATATTACATTATATATATATATATATATATATATATATATATATATATATATATATATATATATTAGAGAAAGAAACTTAAAACTAAGTTGAAATTTACAATCAAAATTCATTGTTTGACTGAATACTCCAAAAAACAATTTACAAAGTCCTTATTCCGCGGAATTTTAAATTCTATTTTTCTCATCAGAGGACAGAAGGAATCAGCAAATTATATTTGTAGCAATTCTAGAATTTTCTTGTTATGGCATTAAGTTAAACTAGCAAGTTATTATAGTCATAAAAAAACAAGTGAAAAATGTTGGATATGTAAACAAATACAAAAACAAACCGCACATAATATTTCAGCTTGAATGAAGATTCTCTCAAGGTAATTTGAAAGGCGAAAATAATTTTTTACAGAGAATGAAGTCCAAAATAATATCCAGTGTGATGTTAATAGTCATAGTTAACCATTGCGTATATCACTACATTCTTTTGGTTACATCTATTATATAAACAAAACAGAAAGTATATGTTTCCGTGTGTGCGTTCGTAGGAGAGAATCCCAGCAAAGTGCTCGATTATAAAGAAATCTAAATATAAGAGCTTAATATTTATATGTGTAGCAGAAGATTAAAAAAACATCGGTACTGTCGGTTTCTAATAAAACACAGAAAGAACCAGTTTTGGGTCATTTATACCGGGTCATCTTCAGCCTTTGTTGATATTTGTCTCCTAAAAGTAAGATCGTTTATAGATCTTTATTATATGATACTTGTCCCAGTTGCTTAGGGGAAGGGCATTGCTGGGAAGTCATAAACAAAGAATGAAGAGAGTCTAACATAAACGCCCGAAATTTTGCCCCCTCTGGGTTGGATTTGAAAACGACGATACCGGTAGGGGCCTCAAATGATTGGATTTTTTTTATCGTTCTTCTATGGGTTTTATCATGTTGTTACAGTGGTAACGTAACCGGCTTTGAATGCTACAATTCCGCTTTCGGTTTCAATGCTAGCCAATGGCACCTGAATACTTTTTTGTTACTTTTGAAATCATGACTCTATCAGTATATATATGAATTCTGGACAAATTAAAATATCCTAATTAAGCGTATTTTACGACCAAGTAAAGTCGGGCTAGTTCAATATAAGGAGTTGGCCGGCCAGGAAGAAGTGCAGTCGTTTCTACGGCGAAAGTTGGTATACCGAAGCGCCTAGTGAGTCGTCAGTTTCTACGCCGAAAATTGGTGAGCTGCTGTATCCGGTGGATGTTGACAGTAGAGAGAGAGAGAGAGAGAGAGAGAGAAAGAGAGAGAGAGAGAGAGATCTTTATTCTTCGCAAATTGAGTTTTGCATGCTGGCTGACTGTAGTTTCCAAAAGGACTAAAAATGTTTCTTAAGCGACGGATGAATCAGTGTTCCCCACCAGCCGATTGGTCAGTATGCGTTGTCGAACTACTCAGAGAAGGGCATTAATTCACAATAGGAATTAGGTCATTTTTTTGCTGCTATAAAATCTCGTGTTAAGACAGAATCTGACAGTGAAAAAATAAAAAAAATAATAATAAAGGTAGCAGTTTTAAAACCAGAAATACAAAATAAGAAATTGTCAATACAGTTTGTAGACCTTGGTATATAAAAAAACTGTTCATATTTTTATTTAAAGCTAATGAACAAAATATGTTATTAATTCTACTAAGAGGTTCTAAGGGATACCTCACAAGCATCTATTCCATCTTAATCCATTGCGGTGTTAAAATTTCAAATATAACTCCCTTCAAAATTGTCAAGAAATGTGTTGCAAACAATGGCCGACTAAAATTAAACCCGGATCATGCATATATGTGCGCATGCGTACTAAGTTAAGCTTTTAAAATATCCGGTCTTAAAATGAAAGTTAGTTCTTTGGCCGCTATCCAACAGGCGATATTAGAATCACCTCGACTCGACATTTCTTTTTTTTTTTTTTTTTACATTCTTGTAATATCGACGGTTGTACGTATGGCTAATTGTGACGTCACCGGAAGTGGATAATTAGTTATTCTTGTAGCGGAAATTATCAAAAGAATAAGTGGTATTCGTGGACGTTGTTTGGGTTTTTAGCACAAGAAGAACAAAAATGAATAGAAAAAAAAAGAAAATATAAGCAAAGAAAAAGAGAAAGAAAGAAAGAACAAAAAAGAATTAAAAAAAGGTAAAGAAATAAAGAAAGAAATTCCATTGATGGCTATTTGTAGTCGATTTTTACAAATCAAAACGCATAAACACGTGTTCACATATCGTCTGCGCATACATTATTATCTATATATATATAAGACAAATTGTGCGTGTGTGTGTTTGTATATCTACCAAGAACTTTCGATACACGCGACAGACCCTCACAAGATCCATATCGTTTCGAAGCTTGATCTCTCGGGCAACACATATCGAAGAATTGGCCAAAAATATTAATTCTTTCACCCTCAACTGGGCACTTTTCTACAGGGAGGGGTCGCTTTTTTCGTCGACATTTTCGAAAGTCATCGTCTCCGTTGAATTGACTAATCTTAATTCCAACGCTCGCGAATTCTTGTTTTGCCATAGACGCATCGGCTAAGACGTTATGTTGTTTAACCTTCTTGATGGCGACGTACCTACAAATACCAGTAGAGGAAGATAGCTCGAAACTTTTGTGTACCTCAACACACAAAGGACTTTATAAATTCAATAGATTAGCATTTGGTATAAAAGTAGCACCTGCAACTTTCCAACAGGTAATTGATACTTTGCTAAGCGGTTTCGATTTCACAATAGGCTATCTGGACGATATTCTTATGCGTATCAAAATGTTGAACAACATAGAGATCATGTATTTCAAGTGTTTGACAGAATAAAAGAATACGGCTTCGCATTGAAGGAAGCAAAATGCGAATTTTGTTTGGAACGAATTAAATACCTGGGTCATATCATAGATAAGGATGGGAGGATACCTGATCCGGAGAGGTTCACAGCTATAAAATATATGCCAGAACCTCACAATGTAACTACATTGCAGAGTTTTGTAGGGCTCGCGAACTATTATTAAACGTTCATTAACAACATGCATAAATTGCGTGCGTCATTGAACGTACTATTAAAAAAGGAAACAAAAAATGTGACTGAACGTCTGAGTGCAAAAACAGGTGAAACCGCAAAATATTATAATTCCTAAAAAGAGATATTTAAATGGTGAAAAGGTATTTTTGCAGGTGCACAAAAATTATAGTACGATGTGGGAACTAGGGAAGGTCCAGAAAAGGATCGGGCGGATGGTCTACATTATGGAAGGTTCAAGAATTACTCCCACGAAGCATTTAAACCAAATTCGGAAACGTATCATCGATGACGAAAGACAACCTCCTCATGAGCAACAAGAGGTAATGGACCAGATATATGACACGTTCGACTTGGTAGCACCACAAGCAGCCGGACAACGCCGGTCCTCCAGAAAAAGGAAAATGGCCAACCCGATAGAGATCAACCCCAGGAAAAAGAGCTATACGATCACCCCAGGGGAATGAAAAGCTCGGGGTACAAATCACCCTTATTTCAGAACTAAGTGGAATCAACCAGTCCTATGAATTCCACTGGGTTTCAGAGACTAAATGGAGACATTCATACGATGTTTAACCACATGCTACAAACACGTTCCTCTTATACGACTTTAGTGGCTCCTGTATTCTTTATGATAAATACATACTATATTTTATATACTTTACACTTCTTGTGGTTTCTTTCATTTGGTCTACAACAACAAATTATCTCTTTTGTAAATATATGATTTCTTAATTAATTGTTCTGTTTATCGTATGACAATGTCTCTCGTTTTTCTCACATTTGATTATAAAACCTGCAAAATTTTTCACTGAAAATATTTCTTTGATTTCGTCCCATCCCAAATATATCTCCCTCCTTATACAGCAGCATGACAGAAAAGACGTTGCGAGCCTGTCTCTGCTTTATCGTTATTTTCATTGCAAGTGCTCGTCTGAGCTCCAATCTATGGTACCCCCTGGCCTGACTTTCATGAGAAACACTCGTCTATTCGAAACCACTCTCAATAATTCCCCCCACTCTTTACCTGTGCCTAAACCTAAATGTAGGTTGCATTAACAAAGTTTCTTTCTTAGAACTGCACACCTGTGGAACTCTGTTCCGTTTTCCTGCTTTCCCACTGACTACAATATGCTCTTCTTCAAATCAAACATGAACAAGCTCTCGATGAGTAAGTAATTCAAATTTTCACTACAAGCGATTACTAATTACTACGACAGTGTCCTATTGACTACTGTACACTCATTAACCCTTATCATCGAGTGGCCTACGGGCCTTGATAAGTTATTAGTCCTTTGTAAAAAAAAAAGTCAAACCCCAAAACTGGCGTGAGTATATCCCTAAAAACTAATGACCGCCTCCCTAAGCTGGGGAAGACAAGAGACAGAAAGAAAGAAAAAAGGAAAGAAAGAAGGAAAGAAACAAGAAAAGGGCAGAAAGAAATTTGATTGGTAAATATCGTTAGGGTCCGGTATGTAAGAAGAAAAAAGTGAAAGAAAGAAAGAAAAAAGAACAAATTAACGAACTAGAGAAAACGGAAGAGGAAAAGTGGAAATGAACAAGAAAGAAAAAAAAGGAGCAAACGAAAGTCAGAAAAAAAAACAAAAAAAGGAAGAAAGAATGGTATATTGGGGTGGAGCGATAGAAGGTAAGAAAAAAGAAAGAAAGAAAGAAAGGGCAAAAGATTTTTTAAAAACTAAGAAAGAAAAAATCAGAAAAAATCAGAAAAAAATCAGAAAAAAATCAGAAAAGTCAGAAAAGACTCAGACAAATCAAAAAAGTCAGAAAAAAATCAGAACTGGCTGAAAGAAACGAAAAAGGAGAAAGAAAAGACGAAACAGGCAAAATAGAAGAAAATAGAAGAAAATTATCAACAGAAAAACGAAAAAAAAAAACAACACTAAGAAAAAAAAAGAAAAAACAAAAGAAAGAAAACCAAAAGAAAATAGAAGATGAATATATGAACACAAAAAATGTCAGTGAAAAATATCGAAAAAACGTACAAAACAATATTATGTTACATTGTTTTTCGTGATGTAGTGTGGTACGCATGGCCAAATATGATACAGTCATTCAATATGGTACAGTCACCCAATATGGCGGCCGAACATTCAATATGGTCGTCGCAAATCCAACATGGCTACTCAAACATTTCAATTGGGTATCAATCCACAATCAATTATATTGCCAGTAATTAGTAAACCATTTGCAATGAGATATCTAAGGCCATAGAAGCTATTGATATTAATAGACATCAACTGATGATGAAAGCGGCCATTTTTAATAAGGGCAGCCATTTTCTTTATTTGTTTAAAAACATTTTTAAAATAGAAAATATCGTCTGCTTATCTTTAGCATTCATTGATGATTGTATTGTTGGTATTGACTTCCCTCATACACGGAATAATCACGTTTACATCCGGTTCTCGTTAAGTCGCCGAAGTTAAAGCAACGACACGCGTTGTTAAAACCAGATGGTGACCATTTCGGAATACCAGGCGCCGTATGTAGGAAAACATCGATAACTCTTTGCGATAACGGTAAAAATGTAACATTGTCATCTCCCTTATTTAGTAGTTTATTACATTTCAAAGGGGAAATTATTACAATATTTTTTCTTTTGCAATAATAAAGTCAACGAATATATATATATATATATATATATATATATATATATGAATGAGATGATTGCAACGTTTTGTCAGACGAGTGCCACTCCCTTAGACACTATAAGTCCATGAGCTCCAAAATTACATTTTTTTTCTATCGGTAGATGCACACGCTCAAGAAGGCATGACACTGAAGACGGTGATTGAGATCAATTATTACATGCTTCCAGCATTTCAAGCCTCCACGCGTCACAACTTTTCCATCGTCACATGACCATTTTTATAGACAAATGCCTGAGGGAGTATCTATACAAAGATGATGTTACAGAGTCTTAGCTTTGTACGACAGCTAAGTCTCTCTCTCGGTTCAAAATGTTGAGATCCAGCAACAAGTAAGAGAAAGATAGCCAGCAAGAAGTTAAACTGCAGACCAGCTTAATGCGGGTACTGGTCTTCGCTTTATGTTTTTTTTTTTTTAATCAGAGATTTGCTTCTCCTAGAAGGCTTGCCTTCACCACGGCTTACGGAAGCCCTCCACCTCAAAACGCGCATGCATACACGCAAACACACACGGTGCTAGTTGGCCGTTGATCCCGAAAAAGGGTTCATTCGTACTTTGGAAGGTGTTGTTTTTAATCCTTCAGGGAGACTAGCCACCCTCCTCACCAAACAAGTCTGGTGGGGGAACCAGTTTAGTCGCCGGTGACCCGACCATGAGACAGGTAGTATTGAGTTACATGGTACCAGTAGAATATTACATGACCTGACACACATACACACACACACACACATACACACACACACACACACACACACACACACACACACACACGCACAACCACACATATATGGTAGCTGGTAGGATTTTAACCTTAATAGGATTAAAAATCAAGATATTTCATGCAAATATAATATGCACAAACGGCAGAACAATATCTGAGGTGTGTTATAGGCTTATTATTTCTCAAATTCCTCGATATTCTTAGATTTCTATACTTTTTCTGCTGAGAAGTCACGGCCAAAATCGGTTAAGATCAATGGAAGTGGTAAAATATTTTCTCTCTAATAAATTCCTCCTCCCCCTGCCACCAATTAACACCGTTTGGGGATCGTTCACAAGGAACAGTTGAGAAGAGAACACCGGTTTGGCTTCGTAGTTCTTTCATGTGAAGTTATTTAAAATCACTAAACTAAGCTGCAGTGCTCTGTGGCGTAGTGGTTAGCGTGCTGGACAATTCACATTATATTTTCACGTTCGCGCCGACCTACCGTAGTCGTTTTTTTTTGTTTTTTTTTTCCCTAAACAACTGGAATGGACTTTTCTTGGTGGCCGAACTGTTAACGTTGCAGATGGTTTTTTTTTTTGTTTTTTTTTCACACTTTATTTTCCTACTTTTACTCATGACTCCGGGTTTGATCCTTCCTACTTACCTACCATAACATTTTTTAAAACTCCCCCCCGTCCCGGAAACAAACACTCGGGCAACGCCGAGTACCCCCGCTAGTATATATATATATATATATATATATATATATATATATATATATATATATTCGTGCTGTCACGAATTGAACATTTAACATATTGAAACAAATAAACTGTAACATTGACAAAATCTCGGAAATTTTGAATGCAGACTTTCCCTCGTTTATTTGCATACGTAGTTACAGGATTTGTTAAAATAAAGAGTGAAATACAGGGTGTCCATGAAGTCCATGTGCACTTTAAAAAAAATGTAAACTTTATTTGTATTTGCAATAGAAATAATCTGTAAAATGGATTTGAAAGTAGTAAATCTATGTTTTTTAAGTTTTTATTGAAATTTTATTTAACTTTCCACATTCTCTCTATCATTAGCAGTATAAAGGGTAATACGATTTTGCAGGTCACGAAAAACATTTAATTGTATAATTGAATAAGAATATTTTCCATATATATATATATATATATATATATATATATATATATATATATATATATTAGTGATCAGACGATTCTGTACTTAATTCCCGATTCCAATACAATTATCGATTCCGATTCCGATTCTTTATAAATCTTTAAATATTTAACTATAAAAGCGGTATTTTGTCGCGATATAAAACACGTCCTTAATGTGCCTAGATTTTCGCAAACGTAAAAACACACTTGTGAGGGGATGATCTAGAGATTTTAGCCTTATTGGAAGATTTTATTATTACTGCAAGCAGTGGAAGATGTTTCTTAAACCAAAATAAAATTTTTAAAAAGGGAGATAATTTAAGGAATCGGTTTTAGCATCGGAGAATAGGCTCAAATTCTTCCGATTCCGATTCCGATACCCCAAACAGCTCCGATTTTTTCGATTCCCGATTCCAATTCCGATTAATCGTACCAAAACTAATATATATATATATATATGGGGGAGTTAAAGAATAAAGTGAGATCGATTCTTTAAGAGGAAACTTATCGGGATAATGCAAAGCTTAACAAATTCCTTTGGATTGCGAGGATAAGTGTTAGAATATCAATAAAATAAGAAAATGACAATATAAAAATGCATATAGATTTATTCATTTACTCAATAACGATGATACGTTTATTAGGGGGTGTAGGAAAAGTAAAACTCTTTAGACCATTGCATTTCGAAGCCTAATGCTTCTCATCAGAAACGGAGAGATGCTCGGTAACACATTAGAGATGTGACGTCTTGCTATAGTTACATTAGGAGCAAAATAATTGTGGAGTGAGAAAAAATATTGAGCCTGTTTGGGGATGGGAGAACTAAAATGATCTCTGTGATATAGGAAGAGTTTTTACTTATCCTACACCCCTAATTGATGTGGCGCCCTTATTGAATAAATGAATAAATCTGATCTCGAGCGCGTGGTTCAGTGGGGGAAGACGTGGCTGGTTACCGTTAATGCATCTAAAACCAAACTCCTATCCTTACATCATCAACGCTCTGATCCCCATCTGGCATCAATTGGGATGGATGGTTCTCGTCTGAGAGAGGCCCCGTGTTTTGACAAGCTTCTGGGTTTGACCTTTACTCCTGATCTGAAATGGAACACGTACATCGTCTGTTGCCAAGGTCGCTGGAAATATGGTGGGATCCTTCTACCGCTCCAGAAGATATCTCACTGCTGATGCAATTCTCTATTTGTATAAAAGCCAAGTACGTCCAAGGATGGAATACTGCTGCCATATCTGGGCAGGAGCTGCTAAAACAGCCTATCCTGCCTTGACAGAGTACAAAATAGACTTCGTGGCTTAGTGGGGATGCCCTTTTCTCTACCCTGCAACCTCTCTCCCACAGAAGAGAATTTGCGAGCTTATCCTTGTTTTATCGTTATTTCCTCGGCAGGTGCTCGTCTGAACTCCAATCTCTGGCCCCCCCTCGCCAATCTTTCACGAAAAATACCCGTCTAGCTGAATCCACTGTGAAAGATTTCCCCCACTCTTTATCTGTGCCTAAATCAAAACGTGGATTCCATGAACAAAGCTTCTTTCTTAGAACTGCACGCCCGTGGAACTCTGTTCCGTCTGCCTGCTTCCCACCGGACTACAACTTGGATGTCGTCAAGTCCAACGCTAAAAAATTCCTAATGAACCGCCAAAGAGAAAAGTCCTGTTACGATTGATTAAAACTATGCCAACAACGCCGGATAAAGACTGGCGAACTACATGATATATATATATATATATATATATATATATATATATATATATATATATATATATATATATATATATAAGCGAAAGGGTAATATTTGGTGTACAGAAATAAAAGTGTAAGCTCAAATGAATATAATAATTATACAAATATTTATATAATAAACCAAACCAGATGTAAAAACTTAACAAATCCAACAAACGTATGAGCTAAAGTATAATATAAATAAAAAATTTTGAAGTTGGAAAAAGTTTTTTGTTAAATTTTCAAAAACTAACTTTTAAAACTGTAAGGAAGGTATACAAATCTTTAATTAATCGACAAGGAGTACAAATAAAAAAAGAAAAACCCTTATATATATATATATATATATATAATATATATATATATATATATATATATATATATATATATATATAATATATATATATATGGTAAAGGTATTCAAGACTGATAAATAATGAAATTACAAAGGTTATTAAGAGAGCTCAATAAAAAATAGTAAAATACACACACATATATATATATATTGTGTATATATATATATATATTGTGTATATATATATATATTGTATATATATATATATATATATATATATATATATATATATATATATATATATATATATATATATATATTATTCGAAGACTGGTTTCTTCTGTGGAAAGTAATCGCCTAACGTAAGTTATTTTATATTAATATATATATATATATTTATATATCTATTTTCGATCTATTCATCTATCTCTTTATATATATATATATATATATATATATATATATATATATATATATATATATATATATATATATATATATATATTTAAAAAGGTGTAGCCATCAACAATTGTAGGTTTTTCAGACTTTTATCATTTTTTAATATTTTAAAATATTTTTATAACGCGTTTCAAGTCTTGTTCAGCTCGCTTCAGATATTTTTATATAAAGGGTATTTTTAGGTAATGTCTTTTTGGAAAACATTTTGTCTCTGGAAACACTGTCTATGTTGCCAGAGATAAAAAAAAAATTACCTAAAAAAAACCTTTATAGATAAATATCTAAAAGAAAACTGAACAATGCTTGAAACGCGTTATAAAAATATTTTTAAATATTAACAAATGATATACCTACAATTCGTGAGTGCTATATTATTTTAAATATATATATATATATATATATATATATATGTACATATATATTATATATAATATGTATGCATGTGTATATATATATGTATGTATGTATGTATGTATAAATGTGAAAAGCGACCATTTATTTAATGACCTGATGAGGGCTTCGGGTTTTAACCGACTATGTATCAAAACATTAACATTCAATTTTGTGACTGTATATATATATATATATATATATATATATATATGTATATATATATATATATATATATATATATATATATTCTACATACACATTATACATAATATATATGTATAATATATATGTATGTCTATATATACCTCTGTAAATATATATATATATATATATATATATGTATATATATATATATAAGATCATATGAGTTTTAAGCACAAGGCGTAATAATTTAAAAACGTTTTTGTTATTTTATTCTCCAAAGAATAATTAAACTTGAGAGTAAAATCATTAGTCTTGACAATCACGACCGATCGCATCGATTTAAAATGTCTACCGAGACTTGAAATAAAATGAAGATATGGAACCGTTTAAAAATGGGTTCAGTGAACTAAACATTTTTATTGATAAAAATAACCGAACCTATAAAAGGTAAAAACAAAAAAAAATTAAACCCATAAAAAATACTTTAAAAAAATAAATAAATAACTGACAAATAAATAGAGCGGGATTATTTTCCTGTCTTTAAATATTTGCTTTCATTATTTTTTTTTGTCTTCTAAATTTATTTTTTGCAAAAACAAAATATAATAAATAAATAAATAAATAAATAAATAAATAAATAATAATAATAATAATAATAATAATAATAATAATAATAATAATAATAATAATAATAATAATAATAATAAATGAAAGAAAAGAAATTAATTCGATATCGAAACGTGTTTTTTTTTTTGAAGAGTTCCGAATAATAGCGGACGCCGACGTCAGCCGTCGCCGCCACTGTGCGCACGCGCAGTCCGTGTAGTAAGTCCGATAGTCAACAGTCACAATATTGATCTTACTATTAAAGTTTTCCCTCTTCTTCCATAAAAAAATAATAATAATAATAATACTCAATTCCCTTCCCCGGATCCGTTGTATTTTTATAATGACTAAACGTACCAATCAAAGTCTAATGGCTCTGGCGAAGTTAGTGGCTTGGTTGATCTCGGTCGGGGTGTATCTTAATGGTTAGTGTTGCGGGCGATATATTCCGAAAATCGGCACACCATTCAAGCAAAATATATTCCTGAACATGAAATAGCTGTAGAATAGTCTTATTGTTTTAAGGACGGAAAGTGAAAGTGAAAGTAATTTGGTTTTAACCAGGAAAATGTTAATCTCTCTATTGTTTGGATTTTCGGACTTTTAATCTCACACGACACTTCGAACGAAGTAATCTCCAGCCTTCTCCAGACGTATCTTATTTCTCTCTCTCTCTCTCTCTCTCTCTCTCTCTCTCTCTCTCTCTCTCTCTCCCCCCTTTATATATATATATCTTGTCGATCTGGGAGTTTATTTCTCTCTCTCTCTCTCTCTCTCTCTCTCTCTCTTTCTCTCTTTCTCTCTCTCTCTCTCCCTTTATATATATATATATATATATATATATATATATATATATATATATATATATATATATATACAGGGTCATCCGAAAGTAACTGCCTATTCTAAAAGTGACCACTTATCAAGGCCCGGAGGCCACTCGGGGATAAGAGTTATTGCGTGTACAGTAATCAATGGGATAATATCATAGTAATCGTTCGTAATGGAGATTTGATAAAGTGTCTTACTTAAAGGGGGGGGATTTATCAGGAATTTGTTTATGTTGGACTTAAAAACGCTTAAAACTGGACTTCAACGCGAGTGGAGAATGATGGTGCCCATGTTGAATTTTAAATAAAAGTCTATGTAATATAATTTCTGCTAATATTCATTAATAGGAGAAATTATACTTCAAAAATATATTATAGTTATTTTAGAGCAGGGGGTGTTCTTAGATGTGTTGTACAGAAATTCATTCGATAAGTATCGAAAATCGAAAGAATGCAATCTTTAAAATAGTCTTTCTTTTTTATCGATAAAAAACGAATTTTTACGGCGGGGCATATTTTACGTTACACCGGTGTAACCTTGGCTGGTGTAACATAAAATATACCCCTAGTAAAAAAAAAATCGTTCTTTTTTATCTATAAGAGAAGAAAGAAAATTTTTAGTGTCGTCAAGCCAAAATATCAGCTGACGTGATATTGTAAAGAAACACAGACCGTATTTGATGAACAATGTTATAATTATTATTTTCATTTTAATTTTTAATTTTTTTACGAATTAGTCCACAGGGCAAATTATTTCTCGTAATATATAATAATAATAAAGAAGAGGGTCGTTTCTATAATAATGCATACGCAATTGCATAAATTAAAATACCATGTTTAAGCGTATTGTACGACCAAGCAACGACGGGCGTCCAGATAGTATATATATATATATATATATATATATATATATATATATATATATATATATATATATTGTATAGAAGGTCAAAAAAAAATTGGTACCGTCAGTTTCAACCTCATATAAGGGGAACGAGTTAATGGTAAATAATGTTAGGTTCTCGTCAGCCATGTTGGTTTAAATAAATATTAAGTTTATATTGAATTTTTTTTCTATGTAATCGAGCACTTTGTTGAAATTCTTTCCCATAAAACAGTAAATATATATATATATATATATATATATATATATATATATATATATATATATCTTTATTCGATTGGCAAAATTTTAAAATAATTGTAAAGAAGTGAACCATAGCGGAAATTCAGTTGACTAAAATAAGATGGAAAACGGGGTGAGGAAAAGAAAAAAAATGGAGGAAGTTACATGTAACAAATGTACAATTCAATAAAATAAATAAGTCGATTAAAAACAAGATCGTTAAAATACACCCGAGGCGCTTTTCGTTCAGACTAACTTTTCATGGGTATAAATTTGAAAATTATTATTTATTTTATTTTTTTTTTTTTTTAGAATATTTGGTAGTGGAATGGAGTAAGAGCGTTTTCCATCTTATTTTAGTCGACTGAATATCCGCTATGGTTCACTTCTTTACAATATATATATATATATATATATATATATATATATATATATATATATATATATATATATATATATATATACATACATATATATATATATATATATATATATATATAATTTGAGGTTGCTATTTTTCAAAGGTATTTAACCAGTGAAATATAACGAGGTTAATCCAAGAGTGTTCAATACCGGGGTAGAGCAAGGTACACTTTAAATTTGTCTTTACATAAGCAGGAATGTGTAACTGCACAGTCATGAGCATTTTTCGGTTTTCTAGTATTTAGTAACTAGCGATCTCTCCTGGCAACAACGGTTATATTCAAAAGGGGAATTCTTAATATAAGCGTTGTCGCCTGAAGAGGTTTCTAGTTACTAGATACTAGAAGACCGAAACATGCTCATGACTGTGTAGCAACACATTCCTGCTTATGTTAAGACAAATTGAAAGTATATATATGTGTGTGTGTGTGTGTGTGTGTGTGTGTGTGTGTTTGTGCAATTAGGTTATCAAAGATTATATCTGCAGCAAAACATTATCAAGAAAGAAAAAGCTCAACCCTGTGAAGAGCAGCATTTTTTACTATTACTGACACATAAACCACCCTCCCGTTTTCTATTACAATATTCCTTCTTTCCCCTTTTCATGTATTCCTAGTTATATTATTTATAATTTAATATTGTTTGATTATTTTTATATTTTTATTTTTTTTTCAAAGGTCGTTACGTCATACTTTATATTTTATTCTTACTTTTAATATTTCTTAATTTCTTATTAATTCTCATTTCGAATCTAAACAAATATCCTCTCGCTCCCACTCACATACCGGAGGCGAGAAGAGATTTATAGAAGAAGGGATATAGGTGAATAGAACAGAGAGGGGCTGCATTATTGAAGAGAGGACTACAGTCAATATTTCGAAGGGGTTTACATATAAAGTTCATTATACAACGTGACCCACTTAAAAACAGCCCGATCTCTCTAATATTTCTCTTACCGACCAACTGACACCAGACGACAAAATGCAATCATTTCTTCTACAAGATGGCGCTTCATGCCTCGCGTCTCACAGATCACTGACACGAGTTCATGACATGTTTACGGAGAGAGAACAATAAGCACAGGGTTATGGCGACCACATTCACCAGACTTGTCATCATGTGATTTTTATTGGGGGGGAGATTTTAAAACAAAAAGTTTATACAAATAATCCTCGCACTCTAGACCAACTAAAACAGAACATTCTCAACGCTATCAGGAGAATCACCAGCGAAGATCTACAGGCAACATCTGCAAAACGTTAAACGTGCCCAGATATGCATAGATGTAGACGGGGAGCACTTCCATCATCTTTTATAACACTACAGATAATTTAAACAATAAAAGAATCTCCTCCTCTCTACTACATTTTCTGAGCTAATTTTAAGTGGACCACTCTGTACAAGACGATGGGACAGAAGACAACAAATTACCTTGGTTGAAATGACGAACGAAGACAAAAGGCTTACATAGCAAATATAAGACATTTATTTCCCAGCTGGTTATGAGAATTCGATGCCTGGCTAAGTTGCTACATTGTATCGTCTTCCTGACCATCGCTTCCTAAGTGTCGGCTAACTCTGTCAATCTGCCGGACTAATTCGGACTGTTCTCCAATTCTTCTCGACTTAGACTAAACGCAAAATGTTTCTTGTCTAACTCAAGTGTGTATGTTGATTCTATATTTCTTTGTGATGTTAGAACGCGGCCAGACATGTGAATTCCTTGCACATGCTCCCAACACGTGTCCTGGCAACACAAGCTGTATCGTTAGTCCTGCTCTGACGTAAATTTCTAACTACAATGGATAATTCACTGCATTCTTGGAATCGTATCTTTAAAAAATAACCTGCATTCATTTTAAATGTTTATAACTGCGTTCGATCCCAGAATTATTTTTTAATAATTATATTCGATCTTGATTTGTTTGTTTCAAAATAAAAACCGAAAAAAATCGAAATGGCATGGCCTAAAGAGGTTTTATTTTGTTTCTTTTCTCTTTGCTTTTACCTTATTTTACTGATGTTTATTCACACACACACACACGCGCACACACACACACACACACACACATACACACACACACACACACACACACACACATATATATATATATATATATAGTCTTGTAAGTTTTTAACCTTTAAAACTATTACAAAAAAAAATTTATCATTCGTTAGAAAACTATTTAGTCAGTAAGTCATTCAATCACCTGCAATCACTGCATCAACTTGCTCTCTCGAATTCAGTATAGCACCAGTAATAATTCATTTTATAAGGGATCATCAGTTGTTTGCCATGAAACACTGTTTCGGTGATTTAATATATATATATATATATATATATATATATATATATATATATATAGTTATCCACATACAGTACTGTTTCGTTGTATCACAACTCATCAATGCGGCTAGACATTCACCTTTCTCCAGTTGTGGATCGAACCTACAACTGTCTAACAATCAGACTACAGACTCAGTGCCCGTAACTATTTCACATCAAGTGTCTATTAAATTTACACTTGCCCGTCGCACAGTGCTCAAACTATCAATTTGTTTACAATAGTGGCTTTGCTTTTATATACATATATATATATACATATACATATATATATATATATATATATATATATATATATATATATATATATAAACTTAACGTTAAATTACGGCATTAAACCTAACGTTAAATTCCTTTAAAAACATGAAGTAAAAAACAGAAAGCAACTGAGACATGTGCACGCGAGACTAATGTTTTTTCTAAACAATTCACTTTTTGTAAATAAAAAAAAATATTCGAACTGAAATCGAAACCAAAATCTGAAGCCGGTTTGATGTTTTTGAAATACTTATTCTTAACAGAATGTGACGATTCGTAATGAAACAGTTGACAAAAAGATAAAAATTCGCTGACTTGTAATTTTTCAGTTTTAACCCTTTATCAGACTTTACTCCTGTCTCAAAACCGATTTAAAAGTTTCCACATGTCTGAATACCCTAGATACGAAATTTCATGCCATCAGCTATAATCGAAACCGAAACCAAAACTTCTGAAAAGCTCTTAGTAAAATTATTTATAAAAAGTAGATGTCTTAAGCAATAATCGAAACCGAAACCAAAACTTATGAAGAATTCTTGATAAAATTATTAATTACAAGAAATGGAGATTCATAACAATTAAAGGACAATCACTCGGATGTAAGCGTGACACACAAAATAAATTACACACATACTATCCTCTTAATATATAGACACACACACACACACACACACACACAAACACACACACACACACACAAACATTAGATGAGTCGCGGGCCGTATAGACATTCAGAAATCTGAAGACAAATGTCGGTTAAACACACAGTTAGATAAGACACATATATAAAATATAACAGTACCAGTTTCATAACAAAAAAAAAATTATGACCAAAACAGTATAAAACCCGTCCAGGTCATTTTGACCCGATTTAGTTTTAAAACTTCTATCTATCTTGGTATCTTCCGTTTGAAACCTTTGGAATCTTCCGTTTTATATTGTAAGAAAGGAATGATTTGGCTGTATTAAAGTTCGGGCAGAACTTATGGAATGATCTGACAGTCTTCCGGATTGTTGTTGCTGGGGATTAATTGACAAGAGATTGAAATTTTTATCTTCCGAAATTGTCCATTGGGTCATCGCATGCGATAAAATTTAATAGGAAAATTGAAAGAGGGGAGAGAGAAGTAAAAAAAAAAGTGAATTAAAAATTTAAAGGCTAAGTGTACATGTCTGTTTTTATAGTCTTTCACGGCACTTAATGCAGTCGGGGTCTAAGATGGGGTTTGGCTTTCCCGAAATGCATTTCATTTTAAATGTCCGATTAATAGCTTTAAAATGGACGTAAATACCGACAGAAAACGTAGAGAGATGGGGGAGGGGGAGACGAGTCAGTTGGTCGCGACACGTGTGTTTGACGAACAATTCAGCAGCATGTGTGTGCGGTTGGGGAGTTTGGTGAATTAATTCCAAAGATCTGTTTTTACGACAGATCGGTCACAGCAGAGTAGCTGTCTGTACAAGTCAGAGATACGTCTTCAACAATCAGTTCGATAGTTAGTTTCGATTTTTTTCTTTTTTCACTTTTTGTAATCCCAAATAAGACATGTTGCTACCTGGAAAGCAAGGACTACTGCCATTAGAGAGTGGCTGGTAACATCTAGAAAATTATCTGTTATCCCTATCTATCTTTTCAGCTATTAGGTTGATGCAAAAATAATGTCGTCTTTTTACGTTCACCTATATATAAAAAAACATTATTTTTGCACCAACCTAATAATTATGTTATCTATCGATCTATCTATTTATCTATCGATCGATCGATCGATTGATCTATATAATTATCTATCTATCTAGTGATAAGCGGACAACAGAGATTTGAATCGTTATGTTTTGATAGGTTATCAAACTTTTTCACACTCGGTCACCGGTCATGTTTGCACCGGAAAGTATCCAAACAGGTGACCAGGCGTGACGTGTCGCATATCAACGTGTTCCAGTTGGCTCAAGCATTGTTAAATTTGATTTAAGACGGCAAGAGGGACAGACGGCTAAAATGGGTCTCCCCATGACGGGAAAGAATTCTCAGAATAAAGACATAGAAGAACCACCCAAAGCCAATATCGTCGATCACTTCACTGCTATGATGAGTACCTGGCAGTGAAATAAATACATGAAATCTCATATCGTCTTGAGTCTTATCTTGAGTGTTTCTTTCTAGCAAATTCCGGCTCCCCCAAGGACGGTTGACGAACCTCCCAGAAAAAAATACAACAGCAGAACAGGTATGTCGTCAATGAATGTGTTATGTTATATGTTCTGACACGCACGCATCAACACCTAGACGAGTCACGAGCAGCTAAAATAGACATTAAAGATTGAGGTGAACAGTCCGTTATAGACCGCAAACACGACATAAATAATCTATTATATACAGGGCAAAAGTCTGTGTGCTTGTGTGTGTGTTTGTATGTTTTGTAAAACCTTCCGACAGATGTATCGGAACGTGACGAAACCGGGATCTTTCGGAAGACAAATATCAAAAAATTGGCCCAAAACATCAATTCCTTCGTTTAGATTTGTTTTGTCCGCCGTTTTTCCGCCTCCTTTAGATTGACATAGCCCTAATTCCAACGTTTGCGATATCTGGTTGCGCAATGGAGGCACTTTTTTTAACCACCTCTCTCCACCCAAACTGCCTACTTTATTTTGATACCCACCCCTGCTACTACAACTTTTTTCGGGGTTCCTTACTACACAACCTCTATATGCCCGGGCAATGTCGGTTACCCCCGCTAATCAATAATATAAAGGCAAAATGTGTGTATGTGTGTATGTGTGTGCTTGTATGTGTGTATGTGTGTGTTTTTATGTGTGTATGTGTGTATGTGTGCGTGTTTGTATGTGTGTATGTGTGCGTGTTTGTATGTGTGTGTGTTTGTATCTCTGCCAAAAATTTTCGACAGACACGCCAGACCGTGACAAAATTGGTATCGTTTTAAAGATCGAAGTCTCGGACAACAAATATCTAAAAATTGGTAAAAAAGCATTCATTCTTTCACCCTCAACTTGGCCGTTTTTTACAATTAGGGGGTCGCTTTTTCGTTGCAAGTCATTCGAATCTCGCGTCAACGACGGCGCATAAAAGGGGTTATTTCGACCGCCCGTGACGTCACAATCACAGTGGGTGCATCAATAAGACAGTTTCCTTTTTTTTCCACCCCCTTTTCGTCTTGCGCGCTACGGGTTCGAGCCCGCCTATTACTCCTATTGTTTTTTTTTTTGCGCTTGCAATTTTGCTTCTTTTTTTGGGGGGGGTTTGCTAACCAATACCCTTACACACACCTTCACACACCCGGGCAACACCGAACACCCAGGCTAGTAAATACATTTGGTCTGTTTTTGATTTAAAAAAACACGACAGGAATTTATTAGTGCCACGTACATATTGAAACACATCACAGTATACACATATATGGAACCTGCACATACGTCAACAAACGCCAAACACGCATAAACACACGTATATTCAATATCGTACAGAATATATACGTTCATATAAGCACCACCTCACAACGTAACACTATTAGGGATCATGTTTAACATGCGGTTCGAGGGAGTTGAGCAGCAAGATGTCTGCTTACATTACATTCTTCTTTAATCGGATATTTTTTATTATCGATTTTGAAGCAATTATCAACGCACAAGGATGGAATACTGCTGCCATATCTGGGCAGGAGCTGCTAAAAACAGCCTATCCTGCCTTGACAGAGTACAAAATAGACTTCGTGGCTTAGTGGGGGATGCCCTTTTCTCTTCCCTGCAACCTCTCTCCCACAGAAGAGACGTTGCGAGGCTATCCTTGTTTTATCGTTATTTCCATGGCAGGTGCTCGTCTAAACTGTAATCTCTGGTCCCCCCTCGCCAATCTTTCACGAAAAACACCAGTCTAGCTAAATCCACTGTCAAAAATTTCCCCCACTTTATATCTGTGCCTAAATCAAAACGCGGATTCTATGAACAAAGCTTCTTTCTTAGAACTGCACGCCTGTGGATCTCTGTTCCGTCTGCCTGCTTCCCACCGGACTACAACTTGGATGTCTTCAAGTCCAACGTTAACAAATTCCTAATTAACCGCCCCCTTAAGTAAACACTTCATAAAATCTCCACACTAACGTACTGTACTTGCAATAACCCTTATCCCTGAGTGGCTTCCGGGCCTTGATAAGTGGTGATCACTGTGTAAAAAATTAAAAAAATAAAAAAAAACGCACAAGCAATAAGGTTAAGCATATAAAATCAACAGGAGGTTATTTGATCTGACAGGGACGCGTTCGAAATGGAGGTTTCTGTATTTTTTACGACCTGCCCCAGCGTAGTATAAACACCCCAACTACCCCATATTAAGAACGGCTTTCGGAATAAACACTCCCAACCTCTCCATGTTAAGAACGGCTTTCAGAGTTGGGGTGTTTCTTCTGAAAGCCATTCTTAACATGGAGAGGTTGGGGGTGTTTATAATACGCTGGGCCACGTCGTAAAAATTTACCAATGTTTCTGTTTAAAGAATAATTGAACTATGATACCTGACGTTTGCAGTTTAAAGTTGAAGTAATGCCGTTATTTACAGATAATTTTATATAATTCTCTACAGTGCAATGTAGACTACCATTTTTGTGGATTAAGTCACTGTGGAGGGCATGTAACAGTTCCTTCTAGTGTACTGTGGGATGGATCTCTAATTAGAGTAGGTAATTCATCGATTTGATTAAGAAAATGGACAATTTAACCGATTTCGGCGACAATAAAAGTATGGGAGTGTCGGACATTTCTTGATCCTCATGCAATCCCGGAAAACGTCAATCTTCCCTGCTAGTACACAAGATGGGGAAGAAAGAGATGAAGAAGAAACACAGAGAGGTTAGTGGTTACCGGGTTAAGGTTGAATAACTAGCCGCCAAACAAGTCATGTGGGGGCGGAGTGTACATATATATTTTTTATTTTATTACCGTTTTATCTTTTTAGTTACACATGTTTCCGCTAGTGAACCATATTAGAATTGGACAGAAGCTAATGGGTTGCTAATACGATTCACTAGCGGAAACATGTTTAACTAAACTGATAAAACGGTAATAAAATTAAAAAATATATATTTGCTCTGCAATAGTATTGAGCACCTTCTTCAAGTTTTCATTATTTACCATCGCTGCTATATACATATATATATATATACATATATATATATAATTATATATATATATATATATATATATATATATATATATATACTAGTAAAAGTACGCTTCGTTAACTGGGTTCAAAAACAGCCTACAGAAAATGGACTCTGATTTATGAAAGTATGATAGGTTATGAAAAGGAAGGCTTGTAAATTTGGGTTGAATTTGGGGATATCAAAACCAAAGCAAAATATGATGAAAGTAAAACTAAAATAGATAAACCCCATAATTTATTATACCATACCTATTCACATTGAAACACTTATCATAATATTATGTGGATCTATATTAAAAAACCTTGTTAAACTTTGTGACATATTTCCATTCTATGGCGGTCAGGTGCGAACTAACACCCCATAATTTTATTATATCATATTTGTTCAAATTGAAACATAAGTATCAAAGTATACTTACGCAGATAGATATGAAAAGTCTTTATTTAAGTGTGTGCCTATTTCCATTCTATGGAGGCCAGGCGCGAACGCAGACCCCACAATTTTATTATACAATCCCTATTTAAGTTAAAACATACTTATCAAAGTATCCTTATGTACATCTATATCAAAAACACTTGTAAACGTTTTTTTTTTTAATTTTTAAATTTTGTATTTCCATATTTTGTGGACCAGGCGCGAACGCAGAACTCGCAACTTTAATGAACCACCGTTCTGCCAGATAAAACATACCCATTCCTGTGTCTCGATACATCTTCTATCATTATATGTGATCAGTTTTTTAAACTAGTCAAACATATAGGAGCCTATTCGTGACCAGACACACACACACACCAGACATTCAGCTTTATATTATAGATATTGAGTAAAATGATTCATCATTTATAATTAAAAATCGGTTTCAAAAGGAAGAACAAACAAAATCAATAACTTGTACGATCGTTTCGGAAGCGATGTTTTATTGAGACAGACAATACGTCTTGAACAATAATTTTATCATTTGATTGTATAAAACTAAGTCTCCTCATCAGCAAAAAGAGTGGGTGGGGTTTTAAAGACACCAAAAATACAACTAGCATTTTTTTAAGAAAGACATATATATCTGGAAAATATTTAAAATATAAAGAAAAACAGTTGCTTATTTTCAGGTTGATAAACAAAATAAAATACAATCGGGTGGAAAAGTGAGGTAAAGAGGGGATATCTTTAATATTTCTAATAATATATATATATATATATATATATATATATATATATATATATACTTCATGTACTCACATAAAATTAATATACGAAGGTAAAAATTTATGCGTAAACTTTAAGTATTTACTTTAAAAGTGCTCAATACGTAGGTAGAGCTAGTTAGTAAGTTATAAAATATATATGGCGATTAAGCTACACTGTATATTCCGCGTTTCATCGACTCAAGGACTCTTCAGGCTAATGCGCATAAGCCTGAAGAGTCCTAGACTGGATGAAACGCGGAATATTCAGTGTAGCTTAATCGCCATATATATTTTATAACTTACTATATATATATATATATATATATATATATATATATATATATATATATATATATATATATGTGTGTATATATGTGTATATATATATACATATATATATATATATATATATATATATATATATACCTTTTATCGCCCGCCTTTAATGCCGTATCTTAGTCAATCCATTTATATATATATATATATATATATATATATATATATATATATATATATATGTATATATATATATATATATATATATATATATATATATATATATATATATATATATATATAATAGAAAGCTGAACGTCTGTGTGTATGTGTGTGTCTGGTCACGAATGGACTCCTATATAGTTGACTATTTAAAAAAGCTGATTACATATAATGATAGAAGATGTATCGAGAATTAGAAATGGGTATGTTTGATCTGGCAGAACGGTGGTTCATAAAAATTGTGGGGTTTGCGTTCTCGCCTGGCCCCCAAAGTATGGAAATAAAAAATGAAAAAAAAAACGTTTACAAGGGTTTTTGATATAGATGTACATAAGAATACTTTGATAAGTATGCTTCAACTAAAATAGGGATGGTATAATAAAATTGTTGGATCTGCGTTCGCGCCTATACTCCATGGAAATATGGCACAAACTTTAACAATGGCTTTTCCTACCTATTTGTGGAAGTATATTTTGATAATTATGTTTCAGTTTGAAAAAAATATGGCATAATAAAATTATTGGGTGTTTGTTCGCGCCTGACCTCCATAGAATGTAAATGTCAAAATATTTAACAAGGTTTTTTAAAAGGGTTTAAGCTCCACAATAACACCTTAACATTAATCTTAATTCACGTTAGCTTTTATTTATTTTTTTGAGTTGAATCATATTGTGTCGAATAATTTCACCTTATAAATTCACGTTCTTATTAAAGTGCAAGCCAAAAAAAAAAGTCGGGACTTTAGACAATTCTCGACACAAATTTTGCATAACTCTGTTTTTTCCTTCTCCACTTGCACGTGACACTCTCTCGATAATAGATGAATAGATAAATAATAAAACATAAGAATGTTACTTGTTATCGTGTCAAAAGAAGGAAAAAATCCTGCTCACGTGATTACGTGTCTTTTTACAAACATTTACATAACCTTTTTATTTTTATTTATATATCTGTTTAAGCTTGTTTTTGTCTGTGTACTAGAAGGAATTCAGTTGATTACAACCCTTTCTGTGTGTTCTGTACATTACAATAGTACAACCCTGAATCCGACGGCGCAATAATACACCGTTTAATACTGTAAAACTGAAACGAAAAGGCTTGAAAAGGGCGCGATTTTCTTCTTATTCATATTTATATCGATTCTTTGCTTTAAAAAACTAAAGTAATTACGTGTTTACTTTTTTAAATCCCATTTTTCTGTTTCGGAATATTTTACTAAAGTAAGTAAAGCTTCATTATTTTTCCAAACTGTTTTTGTTTCTTTGTTTTTCGATATTTCGTCGATATTATTTAGTAAGAGTGTTTAGCAAAAAAGCCAACAAGCGACTACCCGAAAAAATAAATATACACGAAATAAATGTTACCGTAGTCAATAAAAGTTCAGTTCATGTTTTTTTAAATAGTTTTTAATGCTCTTTACTTGAAATAATTTCAGCGAATCGAAATTAAAACGAAATTTGAGGCGATAACTACTTAAATGATTTTATATAAACTACACATGCCATAATCGAATATTCCTCAAGCACAAAATAACGGAAAACATTAAAATATGTTTATAAATATTCCTTACGTTGACGGAACTCTCTTAAATTGTTAACACAGAATGCTCAGGTGACCCTCCTTCAAATTGAAAACGGGGCTCTCCATTTCAAAGTCGCTGCCATTTTGATTTTTTTTAATCGGTTCGTTTTTTTTACAAACTACTTAACAATACAAACCAATGGACTTTTTTATCATAAAAGTAACTTTTATTTTATTGACTATGGTAACATTTATTTTTTGTTGGTAACTCTTGGCTACGAATGGAAACAAAGTTGATATAAAAAATATATTTTCGCGAAAATTATCTTTACTTTCATCATATTTTGCTTAGGGTCAAATTTTTGAGTATCAAAACCTATCTCTTTACAACCCCTTCCTTTTCATTACCTATCATACTTTCATCAATCACAGTCCTTTTTCTATAGGCTGTTTTTGAACCCAGTCAACGACGGGTACTTCTGCTAGTACATATATATATATATATATATATATATATATATATATATATATATATATGGAGATAGAGAGAGAGAATGGGGTATCTATTTGTTCCCCCACCGAGAAAATTAGGTACAAGGTCGATTTTTAATGTGAGGAATGAAGGGGAAATGGTGACATACACCCCGGAGAGTAGGGGAGCTGGATAGTGACAATTGGTATGACGGGGTTCCCCTACCAATGTCTTATATATGGGGCTGCCCCACATATGGTCCTTGCTTGCAGTATCTGCCGGACAGATACTACACTTTGATCTTGGCCAAAAGATCAAGAAAAGCTGGAGAGAGAGGGGGGAGAAGAAATTGTCAAAAAACAAGAACGCCATTTTGTTTTGTTCTATTTGGCGTGGTCCATCAGAAAAAAATAAATAAATAAATAAAATATTACATTATTATATATTTTTTTAAAAGGTGTTAGCTCTAGTATATGAATAAAAAAATTATTCAATACAGTAGAAGAAAGAGTAAAGCAAAAGGGCGAAAAATTGAGAGGAGGTGAAAGAGAGAAAGATACGGAAAGCGTTAGAGAGGGGCGAAGGTTTTTTTTTTTTAATCAATATGTTACACACATTATTTATTTATTTATTTATTTTGCCTTTTCACCCGAAACAAGTCTCAGTATCACTTGGCTTTAAGAAATTACTATTTCGGTAAATATTGCAGGGATCCTATGTAGGGAGTTGAGCAGCAAGACGTCTGTTCATATTCCACTTGTACTTCTGATGTCAGTACACTCAGGAAAGCAGCGACCCGGGAAGGAATTCCAAAGTTTAGCAATTCGATTATTTGAGTAGAAGGCTGTCTGATATCTAGTAATCTCTACAGTGTAGGGGTGGGATTTTACCGCTTGTCTGGTTTGCCGGAGTTATTTATCTCGAGCGAGTACAAGTGCTTAGAATTCGTCAGAAGACCTTTCCATTAAAACACTTCTAAAAAAGACAGAAGGATACAATATTTCGTCGATGGGACATTGTAGTTCGGTTTTTACAGTGCGGGACCTATTAAGTTGGCAACTCTTTTTTGAACCCTGTCAAGGACTGAGTGACAAGTAGCAGATGCATCAGCCCAAATGTGTCAACAATACTCAATGTATGAGCGAATGGTGGCCTTGTAGAGGTACAGGAGACGCTCAGGCGTAATTTTCTAGCACGGTGGAGAGAGAGCACACCAGAGCAGAAGACATGGCAATGGCTTCTATGCATTTGTTCCAATTCATGTTGTCTGCGAATGTTAAGCCGAGGAGTTTGAATAGAGGAGATTTCAGGTAGTGTATCAGTAGCCACGGTTATCACTTCCATTTAGTTTTATATGACCTCGGGCAACGTCGGGTAGCACTGCTAGTCAAAATATCTAATCATTTTTTATTGCATTCAAACATTCAGATCAAAACACTATTTACTTTAATTGACAATTAAAAATCCAATATTGATTCGATCTCTCGTGATTGCTAGTTCCACTAACATTCCGGCTGCATTCGCTCTACAGATTAAATAGTCTTCGATCGACTAACAATCACCAACCAACACATAGCCCCCTCCTGCTCGATAGTCTTGCAATTCAGCTAATTTATTTCCCTAGACACCAATTTATCTTGGAATCTGAACTAGATTAAGTACTTTCTGTTGTTTTTTTTGTTTTGTATCAAGGTCAGCAGCTAGTAGAGGATAAGGATTAAAAGGACAGAATGCTTTTGTCTATTTAATAATCATTAAAGCCACATTTTTAATATACTTAGTTATAGATATGCGAGCGGCCATATGAAAATTCCTATTTACTTACCGCCCAATAAGGGCAGAGTTTTTTTGTTTTTTTTACATAGGCATCACCACATTATCAAGGCCAAGAGGCCACTCGAGGATAAGGGTCAAAGAGTGTACAGTAGAAATTGGACAATATAGTAATCGTTAGTAATTGAAATTCGGTAAATTTGTTAAGTGGAACGGCTCATCAAGAATTTGTTTACGTTAGACTTGAACACAACCATATTGTAGTCAGTTGGAAAGCAAGAAAACGGAAGACCACAGGCGTGCAGTTCTAAGAACGTTCCTGAATGTTTCTGTCGAACTCAGGAATTTAAATGGAATTCCAAATGGAACCCCTTATTCACCTCACGGGAGCAGCACTCTCTCATTCCGTCAGCCATGACTGCAAGGACCCGTGGTGCAGTGGTTAGAGTACTTCGAAAAATCAATTGTAAAAGTTATATTCTCTTGAAGGTTCAATTCTCATTGTAGACGACCAAAAAATACAATTACGAATTACTTAGGACCTCTATCCAGTCATGATTGACAGAATGAGAGCACGCTACTTCCGTTAAGTAAATAAATGGTTGCATTCAAAATTCTGTGCAAATTCCTGAGTTCGACAAAAACATTCCAGAGTTCAACAAGATACACCTGAAGAAGGTTGGAGCTTACATTGACCAAAATCTTGTGTAAATGACACTCAAGATGAGCACAGTAGTCCGATGAATCCAATACGAATAACCAATCCTCATCTCAAAAATTCAGGAACGTAGAAATCAATTTGCTTTTTCATAGATTTCAACTTGTTACAAATCAAGTTTGTCCTTCTAAAGGAAGGTACATTCGAACACAAATGCTACATATTTGTTCTGGAAACAAAATTATTGTAAGACAAACTATTTGTTATATTAAAATAAAATTAAAACTAAAGACAAAAGATAGAATTACACAAGGTCAGTTTTTCATGCGGGTAAATCCAACTCCCTAAAAAAGGACACTCTGCATAGGAACAAAAATAGGAATTGTTTCAGTTAAGAAGGATTTCTCATCCATTGATCCAGGAAAGAAAGAGTGAAGTGTAGCCTCAGAACTGATACTACACTGTGATCTTGGCTCAAATGACATTTAACTAATTTGTATATTCATTTGAAAAACGAGCGTTAATTAATTCATTTTTTTATGTTTTTTATTAGATTATTGATTTTATTTCACTCTTACATTATTAAATAATTCTTAAATTATTTGGTGATGGAATAATTTAATAATAATAATAATAATAATAATAATAATAATAATAATAATAAATAATGCAAAAATAATTATAAAATACTATGGACCATATGTATTATTATAGAATCGTGATTTCAAAATTTTAAAAAATATATAGGCGTCATCAGCTAGAATCGAAACCGAAAGCATTCAAAGCTGGCGACGTTAGCACTGTACCAACATGATACGTATATGTACTGATAAAAAATAAACCAAGATGAATGTTTCACGAATTTTTCAATTTTCACCCATTTTTAGCCCTTAAAAACTATTTTAACCGGCCAAAGACCCATAAAAGAAGGGTCCAATTTCAATCATTTGATGCCCTTAGCGCTGCTCTGCGACTTTTAGTTTCGAAAGATATAGACTTTGAAAATATGAAGACAGACAGACAAACAGAAAGACAGACAAACAGACAGACATAGTGGGTTTTGTAAATTCGATACAACAAGGACTGAGAGTCGAGCATTGTACGTTTCAGTTTCGATTCTAACAGATGCCACCCGAGTCACGTATAAATCATTCAAACAGTAGTGTTTCAATATATGGTTAAGTGGCAGTTTTAGTCATTTAGAACTGCTTTAAAGCTTCACCGCTCACTTATATATATATATATATATATATATATATATATATATATATATATATATATATATATATATATATATATATATATATATATATATAGGTGATCCTAGCCATAAAGGTAAAGCTTTAATATTTAAAAATAGAGAAATATATAAGTTTGATGGTTAAAGTTTAATTCTGAAAATCAAACTATAAACACACATATATTCGAGTTAAGAATTTATTGTTTGACACAAGGAATATATAGAGGGGAGTTATGTTAATTTCTTTCATCCATGGATTTTCAATACTGGCTCAAATCATCAGAAGAAATGAAACGCGGTTAGCAAAATATTCAGCTGTAAATAAACACGTATTTTGCTTTTCAGCACATATATTGAAAATGTTATTTGAATGGTGAATAATAGTTATAGGAAAAGGAATTTCATACAACCTGGGCAGTCCATTATCGGAGTGAATTCAATATTTTCCGGCATATTACTACCAGGTCGGAGGAATAGTGGTCCAGCGGAGAAGCTAGTAATCCTATACAACAAGAATGTTTGAGATGTTCCATACTGTTATTCCTAAGCGGTCGTCTTCGTCGATGATTTAAAGATGTTTTGGTAGACGAGATCCAAAATCCTTGTGGGTGTGGAGACAGTGTATCAAAAATTGAATCAACGTTCCATTCCATAGCATATATTTCCGTCGGTGATGAAATTTGTACGTTGAGTCATATATGCATATCTCGGGTATCAGAGTCTCGAAAATTAGTAGGCCTGGAGTGATAAATGCTCGGAGAGATGCTTTTTCCGTCTTATGTGTTAGTGGATTGCCTTCTAATCAATTTTATTTTGATTTTCAGAATTTAACTTTAACCATTAAACTGATATATATATATATATATATATATATATATATATATATATTACATATTATATATATATATATAAATATTCTGTATATAATTCATATCTACTATTATATATATATATACTTGTTTATTGTTATATAAACATGCTCACATCCCGCTGCTACAAATAGCCACTTGTTTCAATCAAACAACAGATATCATCAGGCAGCGACTTGACTATTCAAAAGTTCAATGAATAATTATCAGCTCTTTTTATTGAGCACTATCTAACAACCTCGTTGAATTCATTAGTCCATTACTTTTGGATATAAAAAAAACCCGAGTATATATATATATATATATATATATATATATATATATATATATATATATATATATATACTTTTATATCTACTATTATATAAAGTCACTTTGTGTTTGTGTTAGTTTCTTCCTCATAGGTTCCGAAACGACTGAGTCTATCTTTTGCAAATTTCACACAGAATAATTTATATTTCTGGCAGGGTTCTTAGATATTATTTGTACAAAAATTCATCCGATAAGTATCGAAAATCGAAAAAAAAAACGATCTTAAAATCAGCTTTTCTCTCATAAAAAAGAAGCAGAAACGACATCAATTCAAAGATCTGAGGATTAGTTTGTTTGTTTTTTAAGTTAGTTTGGATTTTTTTCTTTTTAAATTGCCTAAATGTATTCGCGAATTTGTTAACTTTTGTACGAATTGGAAGAAAAGCTGTTTGATAGGTAGTCATTGTTTTAACACATTTTTGGGTAATTCAATCTAGAATCTCAGAGTAAGAGGAATAAAGTTAAATAAAAAATATAATAAAAGAATTATTAGCAAGATTGAAATGGCTTTCAGAGTTCTGCAAGATTATCTCCCTTGAACTGGTTGATTTAGAAAAGGTTCCGTTTGGTACCGGAAAGAGTTTAAAATTGATAGAATAATTTTTTTAAAAATATTTCATAGGAGACGCGATAAACAGTTCAAATATATTAAAAAGAATATATATCGGAAAAAAATTTTTAAATATAAAAAAAAAAAATCCTCTTTTTCTTTTTCTTTTCGTTCCCCCTTTCTTTTTTAGTTTTATTTTCTCTTTTTTTTTTTTTTTTTTTTCGCGTCCAAAACATTAAACGGATAATTATTAACATGTTATTGTTAGGATTTTAAGTTGTTCAGAAAAATGATATTTGAATGTGATCTTGTAATATATCTATATGATTCCAATTCTGGCCATAAAACAGATGAGTATCGGCTGAAGAGAGCTTTACATGAGTATCTAAAACGGTCTCCTGTTATCAGGTTTGAAACCGACGGTAGCGATGACTTATCTCATCTAAACTTTCTGTTAATAAAAATATGAAATATACACACACTATATATTCTGTAAAAATATGAAATATACAAAATATGAATATAAAAATATGAAATATACACAATATATATTCTGTAAATAAAAATATGAAATATACACACACACGCACACACACACACACACACACACACACATATATATATATATATATATATATATATATATATATATATATATACACGATATTATATCTATTTATATAGACAAATATAACATACTCGCTACACTGAACATGCTAACGTTTCGAAGCAAATTGGTTTATTAAAAAAAAACCGTTCCTCATCAAGCGGGGGAAATAAAGTTTTATCTGCTATTCAAAACACCTTATTCTTAAACACAGAATTTGAATGGTAGATAAAAAACATATCCTGCCATGACAGAGTTCAAAATAGACTTCGTAGCAAAGGATGCCCTATTCTTTATTTCCTACAGCCCTTTTTTAAGGAAAGAGACGTATCGAGCCTGTCTCTGCTTTATCGTTATTTTCGTGGCAAGTGCTCGTCTGAGCTCCAATCTGTGTTCCACCTCGTCCAACTTCCGCGAGATGCACTCGTTTGAATTTATTTCGATTTCTTAATAACGGTTTTTTCGGACCTTTTTGGTGTGTGATGACTTTTTCATGATGTCTAGTGGGACCTTTTTGTACTTTTGTGGTTTAAAGGTGCATCATTCGACTTTAATCTGACAAATAAGATTCGGAGTTTGGTTTTAATAGTAGTTGTAGTCTCATCATCATCATCATAATCGTCATCGTTGTCATCATCAACATCATCATCATCATCATCATCGTCATCAACGTCATTGTCATCATCATCATCGTCATCATCATCATAGCCGTTATCATCACCGTCATCGTCATCATTATCGTCATTATCATCGTCGTCATCATCGTCATCATCATCATCGTCATCATCATCATCATCATCATCATCGTCATCATCATCGCCATCATCATCGTCATCGTCATCATCATCATCAGCAGCAGCAGCAGCACCCTTCTAATTTCAACTACTATTTTGTTTATCTTCTTTTTCTCTTCTTCCTCTATTTTTCCTTCTTTCGTTCTTTTTTCTTTGTCTTCTTTTTCCGTACGTCTTTTTTTTCTTCTTCCCAGTTATCTTTTCTTTATTTCTTCATTGTTTTCATGAAAACTATTATTCTTGTTCTTCTCCTTCAACTTCATTTTTCTTTTCATTCTCTTCTCTTACGCCTTATTCTTCGTTTTAAGGTAAACGAAAATAAAATATGTTTTTACTTACTTGCATTAAATCATTTTCTATGTTTTATTTTTATTTCGTTAATTTCTCCATTTCACCTTTTCTAGAACTTCCTATCATTCTTATTATTTTGTTTTTATTTTTAGCTTTATTTTTAATATTTTCTTTTTTTTTTTTTTTTTGTACGTTAACTTTCATTCATAAATTTTCTTTTATGCTGTTAATTGTGGTTTAAGTTCAACCCAATCGGCCATTTTTCTTTTTTCTTTTTTTTTCCTTGAAATCCTTTTTTAATCAAGTCTTTTATACGCTTTAAATTAATTATCGTTTTAACGCTTTTAAATTTCATTAAATTTATTCACCAACCTCTTCATGTTTTTTTTTTTCGCTTCTCGCTTATCTCCCCTTTTTTTCTAAAGTAATTTAATTTAACATCCAAACCAATGTCGGAACTCTTGTATTTGCTAACCCATTGGACGTGTCCTGTCGGTGGGGGTGAGGACACTAAGAGGGGGAGAGGTGGGGGGGAGTAAAAAGTGAATGTGTGGAAACACGAACGCGCCAGGATGACGTCATTAAATCTATACCGAGAATCGAAAACGAGGTTCGGAACGGTCATACACAAACATGTGCGTCATCAAATCTTTTTTTTTTTTTATATGAAAGTCTTGTGATTATTTGAACATCATTCCCAGTTCCCCCTAATAATTACGTGCTATGATAGCATATTTGAAATCGCCCCGCTCCCCACGCCGGGTCCCTAACTATCTTTTCAAACAACGCAACGAGCCTCTTCTCTTTGCGTTAAATGTTCAACAGCCAGGTTGGATGGAAATTAAATCGCTTACGGACATTTCGCAATCGGTATTATTCTTTGGCTCTTCCGATATGACACAGCCCGGGATTCCTTATGTTCGAATTTAAAGCGTAAATTTAATCAATAAAAACGCCAATTCTTACTAGAAGAATAAAAGCGATTCCTTATAGTTGATTTTTCATTTTAAGGTGTTTATTTAAGAATATCTTCGCATTAGCAAACTACCAAACCAGATTGGATTAAGATTAAGGCTGGTATCAGATAGAATTGCGAACCAACTCTTTCCGTGGTATTCGGGCCGTACGTGTAAGAATGACAACACCCTGATTTATAAAAATACTAGTAGATCTACCTGGTGTTGTCTGGGTCAAACAAAAATAGAAAATTAAGTTACTAAGTAAATTTTGTTTTACTTTATTTTTTTTATTATTTATTTTTGCTTTGTTTTTTGTTTTTTTGTTTTTTGTTTTTTGCTGTGCAATTTTTATATTAGTTTTAAATGGGTTAAACTGAAAAAAAAAAGAAAAAGTTTACTGACTTTTAATACGATACAAAAAAATCCATAGATCTCGACTACAAACTCGGATTAGGTACATATGAGCGAGAAAAAAAATTTAAGCCGGCGTAAAGTACGTTTAAATATGATATTTTAATTTGTCCAGATTTCCAATATCTATAAATATAAAAGCAAAAATGTATGTATGTATGTATGTATGTATGTATGCATGTATGTATGTATGTATGTATGTATGTATGTATGCATGTGTGTTCGCTTTTTCTGTATGTCTACAAAAGGCTTTTTTCAGAGAAGCGGTCGGTCGGTTCACAACTTTTTAAAGCTTATATATAAAACTTTATAAATCGTAATATCTCACAGTTAACAACGAAGCTTGCCTATCTTGACCTCATTAGATCATTAAAACGGGCACCTGCCAAATCCAAGTAATTAAATAAATTCAAAAGTGTTTCCGCTAGCATCTCGCGGTGGGGCAATGGTTAACGTCGCACTTTTTTTTTCTTTTTTTTTCACACTTTAATTTACAACTTTGCCTCAACAGTTCGGGTTCGATCCTCATACTTACTTTTTTAACCCCCCACCCCTGGATTTCCACACACGCCTCCAAACACCCGGGCAACGCCGGATACCCCTCGCTAGTATTATTATTATAAAATCATGATTTCAAAAGTAAAAAAAAAACGTATTTGGGTGTCGTTAGCTAGAATTGAAACTAAAACTGTTGTCATATAAGCTGATGACACGTATATCAACTGATTAAAAATTAAAAATTATAATAAACTAAAATAAATGTACAAAATGTTAAAAGTGTTTACAATTGACCCCTTTTTGACCCTTAAAAACTATTTTAACAGGCTAAAACCCCATAAAAGAACAGTAAGAAAAACCTCCAATTATTTGAGGCACCTAGCACCGCTCTGCGACTTTTAGTTTCGGTAGAGATAGAGTTTGAAAATACGGGGACAGACAGGCACAGCGAGCTTTATAAATTAGATTTCAAAAGTTATAAAATATAACTTTTTTTTTTTTTACATGGAAGTCACCACTTATCAAGCCACTCAAGGATAAGGGTTAAATGAATCAACAGAATCAATATTTATACATTGGTACTTATTATTGATTCAATAAAGTGAAAAGCTATAGCAAACATCACATATGAGTATTTTAACCATAGTTCCTGATTTTAAAAGGCGAAAAACTAAAAGATACATCTGCCTTACTTTTAATGCTAGGTTTATTTATGGTGTCTTTTAGATTTAATAAAAACCCTTTAAAATTTGCTGACGAGGAGACCTTGTTTATTAAAAAACTATATGTAATAATTATTGTCCGTAACTTGATGCCTACCACGATAAAAACACGGTTTTCCGAAACGATCGTACAGATAATTGATTTTGTTGTTGTTCCTTTCATAAGAAACGGATTTTTAATTTAATTATAATTTGTTTTTTAAATTTTAAATTATCAATCACATCACTTATATATATATATATATATATATATATATATATATATATATATATATATATATATATATATATATATATATATATATATAACAGAAACGTTCCTTGCGGGACTATTTTTGTTTTTGACGTATAACTGTGGAAAAAGATGGATGTTTTGTCAAAAGATGGTTTCACCTATATGCCTTTACATTTCTATAAGATTTGTGGGTGTTTTTTTTTTTAATAACGGACCGTTATGCATTGCTTGGGCAAATAATAATAATAATAATAATAATAATAATAATAATAATAATAATAAGAAGAAGAAGAAGAAGAAGAAGAAGAAGAAGAAGAAGAAGAAGAAGAAGAAGAAGAAAATTAATAAGGATGACAAAAGTTTAAAATAATGGAAGCATTTGGACATGGATGTGAAAAGGACACATAAGCCGAGAAACTGAATCCCTAATAACCGCAGCACAAAATAACTGTATCAGAATCAGCTATATCCGAGCAAACATAGACAAAACACAAGAAAACAGCAAATTCAGACTCTGTGGAAAAAGAGACGAAACGATAAACCATATAGTAAGTGAGTGCAGCAAACTGATCGAAAAGGAATACAAGAACAGGCACGACCAAGTGGGAAGGGCAGTACACTAGGAATTCTGCAAACAGTCGAACGCACAGGTAAGTGGTACAAACATAAGCCGGCAAGATTACTTGAAAATGAGAATCACAAAAAGTCTTATGGGACATGGACATACAACTGATAAACCCATCCAAGCAAGAAGACCGAATGTCGTAATAATCAACAAGGAAGAAAAGTCGTGTCAAGTCGTAGACTTTTCTGTCCCAGCCGACCACAAGGTGAATATCAATGAAAAGGAGAAATGAAGCAAATATACAGAGCTAGCCAGAGGGCTGAAAGGGATATAGAAGATGAAGAAAATCAAAATGATACCAATAATAGTAGGAGCACTAGGATCAATACCGAAAAACTATATATAATGGGAGTAATTGGAAGCAGTGGAACGACTGGAAAATACAACGAACAACAATAATGAAAATATTAAGGAAAATCCTTGAATGTGGAAACTAACACACATGAGCAACAATCTGCTGCAGAAGCAAAACATGAAACAGTACATGGAACCAAGAACACTGAAGCCACATATCTATAAGTTCTGTAACCCCTCCATAATCAGATAACTGACTCCCCCCCCCAAAAAAAAGTAAGAACAAACAGCTAAGTAGAGTCAAAGAAGAAAGAAACACCGAGGAGAGAGTACTGACCAGATCTCGCCAGGATAAGTGCGGAGAGAACTGGGAGCTTGGGGAGGCTTATTGCCACTCAAATTTCAGTGAAGACCAATATCCGCTGCCAATGAGAAACCAATGCAACAATGCAATGCAAACTTATTTGTAAATAGTATCGAAAGATGTGGGGAGTACTGGAAATATGTGGAGACTTGTTGTCCATTAGCTTCCAGGAAACACCACAGGCTGGTTTCAAGAAGAGATCTTTGATGACCCGTATGAATGCTCTTTGTGAACCAATAACAATAATAATAATTCCCCATCACTGCCTCCCTCAAAAGAGTGATGCCAAATAGTCGAGAAGGGTCAAGGAAGATGGAAGGACCGAGGAGAGAGCGCTGACAAAAACTCCGTGGACAAGTGCAAAGAGAACTGGAACCATTGGGAGATATTGCCACTCAAATTCCAGTGGAGACCAATGGCTACTGGCAGCGAGAAATAAATGGTAAGCGGCTGCTGTGGTAACGCAAATTCCTTTGCAAATGTTATGTCCAAAGAGGTTGAGAGTACTGGAAATCTGGGGAGACTTGTTGTCACTCAGCTTCCAGGGAACACCGCAGGTTGTTTTCAAGGAGAGATCTTTGATGACCTGCGTGAAAGCTTCTTGTGGACAAACAATAATAATAATAATAATAATAATAATAATAATAATAATAATAATAATAATAACAACAATAATAATAATGAAAAAAAAAAATCATTTGCAGTATGAATCACTCAGACCCAAATTAGTCTATAGGAAATTAAAACTTTTATGTTTTTTTTTTTCTTTTTATTACAAGTTTACGCCTTTCTCTTTTGCCTTTCTTTTTTCACTTTTTTTATCTTCCTCGATTTTTGCTATATTATTATTTTTTTAATATTTTTTTTTTCATCTATTTAGTTTCGGAGGCAATAAAAATTATTAAGCGTTACGAAAAAAGAAAAATGCACCTCTCTCACCCGCCTAAACTCGCCTCCGGCTTAGTTACACCGGGTCAGGGTGGAAGGTGGGGTAAATAATGCCGAAAATCCTTCGCAACAAACACCACTTGTAAGCCGACGCTAATTTAGCGAGCAAGCAGAAGTTAACCACCACGGTTCACCCACACCCACCGACCCACCACCCACACGCGAACTTTTAATGGGGCCGAGGTGAAGTTGTTATGCATGGATATATTTTACCCAAACTGTATTATTTGCGCAGTTTCGAAGTTTTCTTCTGCATTGAATGACGGGCACAATAGATATCCGAATCTCCTGTTCTATCGGAAGAATAAGCTTGTTAGCGTTTACTTAAAATGACGTCAAAAACGAGGGATGGGGTCAATATATATATATATATATATATATATATATATATATATATATATATATATATATAATTTGTTTACTGTTTTATGGGAAAGAATTCACACAAGTGCTCGATTACAAAGAAAATATTTTTCAATATAAGAGCTTAATATTTATTTATTTAAATTGTACAGAAGGTCAGAAAAACATTTGTACTGTCGGCTTCAAGCCTAACATAAGAGGGATCAGTTAATGGTAAATAATAAACAGTAAATAATAATAATAATAATAATAATAATAATAATAATAATAATAATAATAATAATAATATATATATATATATATATATACTCATGTTTATCCCTTACATAGCATATCGTCACTTGGACGTAAGGGGCTACTATTTGGGGTCATGTCTAGGAAAGATTAACAGGATATTTGTTTACGTTACATTTAAACTTCTGCATATCAGTACAGCCAGGGAAGCAGGCAGCAGGAAGGGAATTCCAATGTCTAGCTGTTCGAAGGAAGAAACTATTAGAATAGAAAGCTTTCTGGCATTTAGGGACAACAACGGTGGAAGGGGTGAGATCTCATTGCTAAGCGGGTTTGTCGGGGAAATGTACGTTGAAGAAGGGGGTACAAGTGAAACGAGTTCATCAGAACACATTCCATTAAAATATTTGTAAAACAGGCAAAGTGAGGCAACATTTCGGTGATGAGACAGGGGTTTCAGCTTAGTTAGTAAAGTGGGACCGATTAGATTGACAACTCTTTTCTAGACTTTATCGAAGACGAAGAG
>NC_136523.1:27426362-27491362 GCF_053919585.1 Euprymna scolopes
TTATTATTATTATCTCCCTTTCCTCCTCTCCCTCTCCTTCCTCCGCCTTCACTGCGTCTTTTTTGCTTAATTTCTCTCATTTTAACTCTACTGCGTTATGGGTATGGGTAGGGGGCGTTACCACTAAAATTAACCAATCAGAAATCGAAAAAAAAAGCCGGGTCTCAGAATTGAGACATGTTCTAGTCTAAACAGCATTCATGGTCGGTTGACCACAGCTCCTCCTCCTCCTCCTCCTCCTCCTCCTCCTCTTCTTCTTCTCCACCCCCGACCCCCCCCCCGATATCCAAACAAAGTTATTGGAAGCTGATTACAGTTGCGGGAGACTCAAAGGCACGGAAATGGTCAGAAAGAAAAGGGGAGTCATTATTTGGATAGAAAGAGGAGAGGAGGTCGGGCTCCACGGGGAGCGGGGCTAAAAATGTAACAACTCCTAATATCCTGTCCGAATCAAAAAGACCCCCATGGCTCAAATGGAACGATGAGGGATAGTTGACCGACTGTTGGCTTGGTCAGACTGTGAAGCGGATGCGAGTGGGGCGCTTTTTGTGTGAAATACTGGAAAAATTCCAATATAATTCCTGATCTAATGCGCTTTATACTATATACATCATTATTCATCGCTTTTGCATTGTATGTAAATCGATATATATATATATATATATATATATATATATATATATATATATGTATATATATATATATATATATATATATATATATATATATATATGAGCAAACAGTTAATAAAATATGTTAAAAAACACTTTGAAATGAGTTAAAAACATATTTAATCTGAAAAGGAAACACTAGATAAATGAATAGTCCTTAATCCGCGGAGTTTCGAAGAAATACTTTCCTTCTCATCAGAGGGTAGGAATTAGCAAAATGCGGGATCGGATTTTGCATGCAGAAGTATTTGATGAACCAACAAGTAAGTACAAAGATCTTACTTGAAAACAAAAAAAGTGAAGCAGAAGGAATATGGTGAAGAAAAAGGTGATTACACATGAATGGTTAGTCCGGTGTAAGATAAAACATCCAGTGACGGTAAAATCCAAATGTAAAACTTCAAGAAAGTTAAAAGAATTTCCATTTGTACAAGTAAAATCCAAGGAAATCCCGTAATTGGAAGATGGTCCATAATAATCCAAAGGCAGAAATCCATGGAATAATTCACAAAAATGTGTACAAGGAAAAAAGAAAAGATTCCAATAATATTAATAAAAGAAAAATAAGATATGCTTTTCACTCTACTTCCGAGACATAAAAATAATATATATATATATATATATATATATATATATATATATATATATATATATATATATATATATATATATATATATATATATGAGATGTAATAGATTAGAAATCAAGTAAATTTCCCTGTCAGATTGAGGCAATACTTTCAGGACGATCCTAGCCAAAAATGTAAAGCTCAATATTTAAACAATAGAGCAATATATAATTTTAATGATTAAAGTCAAATTATGTAGATTAAAATATATATACAAATATATTTAAGTTGATAATTTATTGTTTGAAACAAGGAACATATGGAGAAAAATTATATTTATTTCCTTAATCCATAGATTTTTAATAATGGCACACACCATCAGAGGAAAAGTAAAATATTTGTTTATTCATAGCTGAACATTTTGCTAATCGCATTTCATTTCCTTTGATATATGAGCCATTATTGATAATAATTTTTCTGTATAAATTCCTTGTTTCAAACAATAAATTCTTAACTTAAATATATATTTTAATCTACAGAATTTAAACTAATATATATATATATATATATATATATATATATATATATATATATATAGTAATTTATAACATATATATGGCGATTAAGCTACACTGAATATTCCGCGTTTCATCCACTCTAGGACTCCTCAGGCTTATACGCATTGAGCACTTAAAGTTTACGCATAAATCTATACTTTCGTATATTAATTTTATGTAAATTTTGTTAGTCATCCGTCATCCACATACAGTGCTGTTTCGTTGTATCACAACTCATCAGTTTGGCTAGACAAGCATCTTTCCCCAGCCCTGGATTGAACCTACATCTATCGAGTTGACAGTTGACAGTCGGCAGCTGTACCTATAAGTCTACGAATCTGTGTCCGCAAATGTTCCTCATCAAGTGCCTATTAAAGAAACACTTGCCCATCGCTTCACAGTGCTCGAACTGCTAGTTTGTTTACAAACAGACAGGGAGCTTTGCTTAATATCCAAACGAAGTGCATACGAAGTATATTATATATAGTCTTGGAAGATTTTTAACCTTTAAAAGTATATAAAAAAAATTATTTATTGCATTCATTGCAAGTGATTAAATGACTAAATAGTTTATCAACGAATGACAACAAATATAAAAATTAGATATATATATATATTGTCGTCTTCAAGTCCAATGTAAACAAGTTCTTGATGAGCCGTTCCCCTTAAGTAATCCAATTTAACAAATTAACACTTCTAACGATTACTATATTGTCCTTTTGACCACTGTACACTCTCAAGCCTTTATTCTCGAGTGGCCTCTGTGCCTTGATAAGTGGTGGTTCATTTGTAAAAAAGTCACCACATCAAGGCAAAAAGCCCACTTGAGGATAAGGGTTAATGAATCTACTATGACAGTGTAGTAATCGTTAATGATGTAAATTGGGTGGGATTTGATTATTTATAGGGAGGGAGCAAAAACAACTTGTTTACATTGAACTTGAAGGCTACCAATAGGCTACTATCGCCTCCGTTCCATCTAGAAAGACAGTGGATATCCCTTGTAAGGATAGATGCGCGTGTAATTGTGAGGCAAAGGTTGAACAATTCTAAACCGCACCTCTCCTGAATCGATACTCTTTGCGGGAACATGGCGAATACTCGACAGATGGCGGCGATCAGGCTAGCTTTGGTGTTGTGGGAGGTTAGGTTGATGATATTCTTGAAGTATGAGCAAACGAAGTAGTCCAGAGGATTCAGATCCGGAGAGGAGGGAGAGTCAGTAAGAGAAGGGTACAAAGTCGTAGCACTCCTTCTTAAGCCGAGCATGCGGCAAGGTGAAGTTAAGGACGACTGGAAACAATGCCGAGATAAGCAGAGAGACCGTTCAACATCTGGAATCCCCATACTGACCAGGCTCGATCTTGCTTAACACCGCTGATCTAATGGGAACCGGTGTGTCAACTTGATTATGTATATTGTATCACCAAATATTATGTAAAGAGAGGTTGGAACGATAAAGTTGTCGCTCTAAAGAAATCAGCACTTCAGCTTTATTTTAAAAATTTTACTGAAAAAAAAATCAATTCAGGTAAGTTTATTATGTAGTAGAGCTGACATCTTTTCACTCTAACCCTTCAATCACCGCCTCGATACTGGTCTGAAACTAAGAGCATGCCTTTTTCACAAGTGCCGTCGGGAGCTCGGCGGATACTCGGCAGATGGCCGTTCTCGGGCCAGTTTTGGTGTTGTGGGAGGTTATGATGGCGATTTTCTTGACGTATGACCAAACAAAGTAGTAGAGCGAGTTCAAGTCCGGGGAGAAAGAAGAGTCAGTGGGAGAAGGGTACAAAGTCGTATCACTCCTTTTGAAGCCTAGCCTGGGGTTCTTTAGACTTTTGGCCCAGCGCCAAATCCTGCTGTCAAACCTACGGTCTGCCAGCGGCCACCTGATTAAACTAGGGAATCACCGTACTCTTCTGCACATCCAGGTACACTTTTGTATTGACTTTCAAACTGACTTCGAGATGTGAGGGGGCATGATGTGGCCCTCACTTAAAACTATACCAAAGACCATAATCGAGTCCGGAAACTTTGCTTTCATCAGCAATGCATTTTAGGGGTGCTGGCAATGGTCCTGTTGTCATAAATTGGATTCGTAGAGAGCATAAGTTGTACAGTGGCGCATCTTAGATCTCGCTCGTAAAATATTATGTCACTTTCAGATATGATAGAAGGCTCTTATCGCTCCTGGGAACTAGCCAACTGCAACAAAAAAAAAAGAAAGCCGGTATTCATCAAACGAAAATGGAATTATTTCTTTTCTGGGGCGACAATTTTATCGTTTCGCCCTTTATATATCTATGTATAATTATCTCTCTCTCGCTCTCTCTCTCTCTCTCTCTCTCTCTCTCTCTCTCTCTGTATATATATATGTACCACCTCTCTCGCCCATTTCTCTCTCTCACTCTCTCACTCTCTCTCTCCATCTCTCTCTCTGTATATATATATGTACCACCTCTCTGTCTCTCTCTCGCCCATTTCTCTCTCTCTCTCTCTCTCTCTCTCTATTTCTCTAAATCCCTTTTAAATCCTCCACCATGATCTCTTTCCTATTGGCACTCATGTCCACCTATCAACACTCACCCTACATCAAAACACACCCTGTCTACCCCCACCCACCTGCCAACCCTACTTAATCCCTCTTCATATGACAAATTCTCAACATCCGCCGATTTCATAGGAAAATGCGTCCCGGCCCACCCCATTTAATTTACCAACCATGTTCCGCTTTCCTCCTCTCTTTTTCCAGCTGTTTCAGACCTGCTTCCGGTCGCGTTAATCTCCCGAGCGATGACGTCAGAGGTGCTCGCGCCCGTTTTTGAAAGGCAAACGCCGACATGGAGAGTTGCACACGGCGCGGAATTATGAATTCCGACCGCACGGAAATGAATCTATATGAGGCCGAACCAATAAACACACAAACAAGCCTCGTTCTGACCGAAAGGATATTAAAGTAATAATGTTAAATCGGCTGATAATTATATGAATTTCTTTATTTAACCTTTTTGGGGATAAACTATCAAACAGATATTGTACAATATACCTTATTATAATGGAGTGTGTGCGTCAGGGCAGCCTTCAAGTGGACTTCCGTTATTTTCTAAGTGGAAATGCTATTAAGACATGAAAAAGTTCAGGAAAGTATAAACAAACACACGCATATATATATATATATATATATATATATATATATATATATATATATATATCACTATTTTATTTACTCACATAAAATTAATATACGAAAGTATAAATTTGTGCGTAAGTATTTACTTCAAATGTGCTCAATACGTAAGTAGAGCAAGTTAGTAAGTTATAAAATATATATGGCGATTGAATATTCCGTGTTTCATCCACTCTAGGACTCTTCAGGCTTATGCGCGAATTTTGTGGCTGTCTGTCATTTTTATATACACAACTTCTATTGAGATTTTAGTTAGCCAATCAGCTTTCTAGTATCAACCGCGCCTTTCCTATCAGCCAATGAACATGCACTTACCGGACAAAGGACTATTTTACCTCTGGTTGACCTGTTCCTTTGTGTGTGCTCTATTTAGCCGTGATATCTAGTTTCTTGACCTGTTTTAAATCTAGATTAGGTTTTTTATGCTAGTTTATATATATATATATGTACATATATATACATACATATATATATGCACACAAATATATGTGATAGTTTATATCTATTCATGTTTATTTAATTTATTTATTTGTTTATTTTCTATTGTTTTTGTTAGTTTTAAAATTATTTTGTATCGTTATCCTAGAGTAAATTTTATCATGTGAATACAGTTGTTCGCTATTTCTCTTCTACCGTTTAATAGATGTTGAGATTCTTTGAAGTACAGGATAGCAAATTTTTCATGATGGCATAATCTACATGGGTCGTCTAGGTCTCTACATGTGGTAGCTAGTCTTATTATTTTCCATTCGACTACCGGCAAATGTCCGCTTTCCTTGAGTTCCCAAAATTGTATATATATATATATATATATATATATATATATATAGTCATCCACATACATTACTGTTTCGCTGTTTCACAGCTCATGAGTGCGGCTAAACAGGCAACTGCTTCTTCAAGCCAGGAGCAAAACTCGACCGCCCAAATAACATTCAAGGCTTCTCACCATTGCGCTATACGGCTGCTGCTGTGTGGGTAATGAATTAACGATGTTTTGACATCGTCCAATGACAGTATGTATATCACTTCCCAATATGCTCAACCCAAGATACGGAGCATATATATATATATATATATATATATATATATATATATATATATATATATATATATATATATATATAGCCATCCACATGCAGTACTGTTTTGCTGTTTCACAGCTCATCAGGTCGGCTAGACAGGCAACTACCTCAAGCCAGGATTAAAACCCGACCGTCTGTACGACAGTCAGGGCTCCTAGCCATTATTCTATCGTCCGAAATACCTAAGCTCGATTTGTTTACACAAAGAGCATCGCTCATAGGCTTATGGTAATTCGTGTATGATGATAAGATGAGGAGCATTATAGTCATCCACATACAGTACTGTTTTGCTGTTTCACAGCTCATCACACACACACACACACACACACACATATATATATATATGTATATATATATATGTATATGTATATGCACAGTTTTTAAAGAATTGTATTTATGTAAATATTGTTATATCTTTCTACGATGTGCAGACTGTTTCGATCAGTATTAGTCTCATCAGGCAATAAGATTAAAAACGTTTAAAAGCATTTTTACTTTTAGAGGGGCAATATATATTTTGCCATGTCTGACCTGAGGTATGGTAAATGTTCTTTTGAATGTAAATTTCAATTTAAAATCAGAGTTCAAAAACCTAACTGCTGAAGAAGAGGGTTCCAATATGAATCTGTCTGCATAAAGAATTTAAAAAATTATAAACTTGCTCACTTTGATTGAGCACTATCAACGACTTTTTTAGAAATTCAATAATGCTAATCTTTTAGATATTTTTCAACCTGGAATATATATATATATATATATATATATATATATATATATATATATATAACTTAATTAATTAATTTACTCACATAAAATTAATATACGAAAGTATAGATTTATGCGTAAACTTTAAGTATTTACTTAAGTATTTACGTAGGTCGAGCTAGTTAGTAATTTATAAAATATATATGGCGATTAAGCTACACTGAATATTCGGCGTTTCATCCACTCTAGGACTCCTCAGGCTGAGGAGTCCTAGAGTGGATGAAACGCCGAATGTTCAGTGTAGCTTAATCGCCATGTATATTTAATAAATTACTATATACATATATATATATATATATATATATATATGTATGTATATATATATATATACTAGCTGTACCCGGCCACGCGTTGCTGTGGCTCAGTTTGTTAAAATGGAACACATGTGAAAGTAGAGAAAAGTTTGATTCTTTTTTTCAAGAGAATGTACAAATTATTTATTTATTTTTAACAGATGTTAAGAAAATAAACAGAAAAATACTTCCATCATTAATTATGCAAAAAAAATAAATAAAATATTTATTTAGTGTTTCAATATGGTTATAAATTACGATAAAACTTGCTGAGTATGCACTGTTTTACGGTTGTTGTAAAAATGGAACGGAAACTTAAATTTCGCTTCATTTTAATCTTTCTTTATTTTTTAATTGTACCCCCCAAACGAATATAATCAAAACAGTAACATTCAACAATTGTACTTCATGTATATAAAACATAAAATATTTATTAAAAAAAATTTTTTTTTAAGAGTTAATAAATAATTCCATTTTTAAACGAAAAAGTCAGTTTACCTAACTTACTGTATTAATGCTATTTTTTTTAAGCAAGAAAAAAAAAGGTAAATATCCAGATACGCTACTACAGAACACCGACGATTCTAATTTGTTTTTTTATAGGTAATCGAGGTCGTTGACAACGAATCTGATAGTCAAACTTGGGGCAAATTTACCGTTTGCATGGTATTTACCCCTGAACCCACGAACTTCTTTTGACCATTTTGCAGCTTCCGTTTATGCTACGCGTATGCACACCGTAGCATAAACGACGGCTTCACCAAGAAAACTACATTGGGGGGAGGGGATTTTTTTTCCAGGACATAGAATTTTCTAATTTTCAAAATACATTATAGCGCTTTTTGGGCGGAAAATTTAAAATTAGCTGAAAAAGAAATAAAATAAGAAAAGGAAAGCACACCAAGTTGGAGTAGGGGGGGGGTAATTTATCTGTTCTTTTTTTGTTTTGTTTTTTACCTGGAACATCGAATTTTCAAATTTTCCTTAAGTAACGCACCGACATTTACCAATTAGAACACCATTTAACATTTTCCGAAGATTTTACTTTGTACATTGGGGGCGCGAGCGAGGGGGCGGATATGATGTTGGGGCGCGCAAACAAATTAGAGTGGTCGGTGTTCTGTAGTAGCGTATCTGGATATTTACAAAAAAAAATATTTAGGTTTGGCTATAAATTCCTAAACTCATTTCACCCTAAATTATTTAGGTGACTGAAATAGGAATCTAATTGAATCTTTAATTTCCTGAATGTTATGCTAGAATTCATTTTTCTTCTAGTTATATCGAATACATTAATACGGATTTTAGGGGTTTTTTCGTAATGTTACTGTAAAAATTATTTTTTATTGTTACAAATTACGATGCTTTAGAAAAGCAAAAATAAATTCTTGCGTTTTTTATTTACTACTGAAAACCATAACTTTAGTAAAGGTATTTTTTGTTTGAACAAAATAAAACATTTTCACTAAGAGTTAATTAAAAATAATTAGTTCATTATATTCTGCGATCATTATTTGAAACATACTGCAATTTTCATTAAAATTCGTTAATTTCCTGATTTTTGGTGAATTTTTAAGTAAAGGAAGGAGTCAAAATGTGTATACACTTTGAGCGTCGGCATTCATTTTGCGACCACGTGTGGTTAATTTAAATTAAAGTTCAATCACATGGTTACATTATCAATAATCATGTAATTTAAACCCATTGAAAATTTACCGATATTGTAAACACATTCTGCTTACATTAAGCCTGTGGTGTTTTTTTAGTGATGCAATGTTGGGGTTTTATTACTGTACACATAGATTCGAAAAAGTTGTCAAAAAACAAATATATAACAAATAAATGTTATCAAAGGCAAGATAAGTTACGTTTCTACCTAACTGGATATATTTTTCGTGTTTTTATTCAATGTAACATGTTTATTCAGCTCGAAAACCATACAGTGTTTACCGATGTATTGGAACATTCAAGATGGAGTCTGATTCTCTCTTTAACACGGTAAGTTTGAGAAAAGATGTTATAAATAAAAAACCGGATAAAATACTGTTAAAAACTCGCTCAATACATGTTACTGTGACATAGGTTGACATATATTCGGCGGGTTTTTAATAGTATTTTGTACAGTTTTTTATTTATAACACCTTTTTCCAAACTTACGGTGTTAAAGAGGGTGTGAGACGCCATCTTTAATTTTCAAATACATCGGTAAACACTGTATGTTTTTCGAGCTGAATAAATATGTTACACTGAATAAAAACACGAAAAATATATCCAGTTTGGTAGAAAAGCAACTTACCTTGCCTTTGATAACATTTATTTGTTATATATTTGTTTTTTGACAACTTTTTCGAATCTATGTGTACAGTAATACAAACCCCTTCGGAGGTTGGAAGGCCCCCCCACCTACAATGTACTTGGAAAAATCGATTTTATAGTGAGATTTAAGAATGGTTCGTCGGAAAAAAGGTGAAAAACAAAACAAATAATCAATAAATAATTGTTACCAAAGGCAATAAATGCTACTTTTTTTTACTTACATGAATGAGTTTATTTTATGTTTTAAAGTATTTTCAGTCGCTTTTCGGGTTTTCTTTATTTTTTAATCATCTAATGCGGGTGTGTGGGTGCCAAATATCTCCAGATTTTCTAGAATTCCCCGCTAGATTGCAAACGAAATCTCCAGATATAGAAGGAAAACCGCTAAATTGTAACACTGGTCACTTGACAAGAAGCGGTAATAAATAATTGTCCCTAAATAAAAAAAATGGCCTCTCGGTACAAAGAAAAACACCTATTTATCATAGAAAAATTAAGTATAATGTTATAATTAAAAAGAAATATATAAAAACACACATGGATATAGTAAACATATAATACCAAAACGTGGAAGCCATCCGTCCAGTGGTTTTTTAGACAATTAATTCCGAATGAACCAACATTTACATTTATATATATATATATATATATATATATATATATATATATATATATATATATATATAATCTAAGTAGTAATGCCTTAACACATGAAAAAGTTCAGGAAAGTCAGTACAAACACATGCACGCATATAAATATATATATATATATATACACACACATATATATATATACACACACACATTTATATATGTATATATATACATATATATATATACATGTATATATATACATATATATATATATATATATATATATATATATATATATATATATATATATATATATATATATGCATAATGTTTTCGCAAAATTTAGACAACCAAATATTAAATGAGAGCATCACATGTTGTGTTTTTTGTTACGCGTTACAATTGTTTAATTGGACAATTTTAAATTCGTAACATTTTCAAGCATTCATAAGCTACATTTACCATCCAAATGAATGCTTCGACGATGATACTTACGAATTATAACAGACGAACCATTATGAGATACATCTGCCTTACTTAAAAAAATGCTAGGTTTATTTTATTGTCTTTTCCGATGAGGAGACTTTGTTTCAAAAAACTATATGTTAAAATTATTGTCCATGACTTAGTGTCTATCTCAATAAAAACATCGTTTCCGAAACGATCGTAAAATTTATTGATTTTGTTTTGTTCCTCCTCATGAAACCGATTTTAATTTTAATTATAAATTATCAATCATCTTACTAAATATTAAAATAGCTCTAGGATATATATGCCTATTGAGCTTATTATATCTCTACATTACAACGAGCACTGTTTTTCTTGTATTTTAATTACATTAGTGATTTTACTATTCTATTAAAATACACTCTGCTCTTTAGACTGCTGTTCTAATTCTCTTTAAATTATATATATATATATATATATATATATATATATATATATATATGTATGTATTGAATTTCCAACGTCTTTTTCCGTTTTTTCTGAAATAGAACAGCGTCACACTTTGCACTTGAAACATTTTCAAATATTTTGTACTGGTGTTTTTTGTTTTTTAATCTCATTCATCCAGAGGAAGTCTCGAAATAAAGACGAACCTTGATGAACACATAATACGGTTTGTTCCTTTTTATTTCTCTCTCTCTCTCTCTCTCTCTATATATATATATATATATATATATATATATATATATATGTATATATATATATATATATATATATATATATATATATATATATATATATATATATATATATTAACTTTAGATTATATGTATACATATAATTTGAATAAATTCTCTTTCTTTGAATTTGCTTTGCACCTCCCACGGGGATCGCGTGTAACCACCAATATTCCCATCTATTTTTTATGCGCAAGTTGAATGAATCAAATATGCGATTTGTTATTATAACCGTCGTCAATAGCCAATGCGTTGTTAGCAAACAACTGACGTGAAAAAAAAACGGATAATAAAAGTGAAACTAAAATTAATGAGGGAGAAATTATAAACGCTGTCAGATATGAGTGTGTGGTCAATTTTCCCTTAACTTTCAAGATCCCTCTTTTAAAAGAACGGAAAGAAAAGAAGCAAAAAACAATTGATTTTATTTTTAAATATAAAAAAACCGTTCGTCGGGAAAGATGGGTGAAAGAAAGATATAACGGAAGATGCGTGTAAAGAAACAGAGCGGGGTGTGGCCAAACAATAAAAATGAATTACTCTCGTCTCAAATTCGGCCATTGTTTCGCATTCATTATTCTGTATATTAAATTATTATGCGCGAAACAAATTAAAATGGCGCTCATACGCGCATGCGTACCTGCTAAAAAAAAATGCAAGATAAAATGGCGCCTCTATGCGCATGTCTACCTGCTAAAAAAAACTAAACAAAATGGCGTCGACACAGGTGCTGAATATCGTTGTTCTGCACACGTGAACACACGCGCAGCGGACACGGATTTATAAAGTGTTTTGTCGGACGAATAAAAACTGATTTAACTTCGTGAATTTAGCACCAACGATGTTCGATCATAAAAAAAAATGAAATAGTAAAATGGAGGACTTCTTTTATTCATTAACTTTCCGGTGATTTTTTTTCTGCTATATTGCCGCGGCCAAACTATAACACAAATGAATTTATTTTTCCATATTGTTCCGTTCTTCGAGTTTTTATTTATGTATTTATATTCACACCATTTTGTTTATTTTTATTTTGTTTTTTCGCAGTTTTTTTTTTTCTGAATGTTTTTTTTACATTAAAATTTTTATCGTAAATATTTTTTATTTTGTCATTTATTTTTGTATCTTTGTATTTTTTTTCATTTTCTTTATTTTTTAAATCATTATCTCTTTCGTTCTGACGTTTTTCTCCCTCCTCTCTTTCTCTCGTTATATCAATCTGTTTCTCTCTTTTCTCTTTGTCCTCTTGTTTTCTGTCAATTTTTTCTTTCTTTCTAATATTTTATATTTTTAATTTTCCGCCTTCATGTATGTATGCATGTATGCATGGTATGCATGTATGTATGCATGCATGTATGTATGTATGTATGCATGTATGTATGTATGTATGCATGTATGTATGTATGCATGTATGTATGCATGTATGTATGCATGCATGCATGCATGTATTATGCATGTATGTATGTATGTATGCATGTATGCATGTATGTATGCATGTATGTATGTATGCATGTATGTATACATGTATGTATGCATATATGTATGTATGTATGCATGCATGTATGTATGCATATATGTATTATGTATGTATTATGTATGCATTATGTATGCATGTATGCATGCATGTATGTATGTATGCATGTATGCATGTATGTATGTATGCATGTATGTATGTATGTATGCATGTATGCATGTATGTATGTATACATGTATCTATGTATGTATGCATGTATGTATGTATGCATGCACGTATGTATGTATGCATGTATGTATGTATATATGCATGTATGTATGTATGCATGGGTGTATGTATGTATGCGTGTATGTATGTATGTATGCATGTATGTATGTATGCATGTATGTATGTATGCATGCATGTATGTATGTATGCATGTATGTATTTATCTATCTATCTACATATGTACACACACACATATATACACACACACACACACACACACACACATATATATATATATATATATATATATATATATATATATATATATATATATATATATATATACGGCATAATCACGTTGACACACCGGTTCTCGTCAGATCACCGAAGTTAAGCAACGTTGAGCCTGGCTAATACCAGATGGGTTACCATTTGGGAATTCTAGGAACTGTATGTGCTCTCCGCTCATCTCGGCATTGTTTCCAGTCGTCTTGTACCCCAACTTGCCACTGGATAGGCGTGGTTGGAGATTGCGCAACTTTTGCCACACAAATTTCACGCGCAGGCCCCCTTACAGCGGCATCCATAGTCTGTCAAGACTGAAGGATGCCTTTATATATATATATATATATATATATATATATATATATATATATATATATATATATATTATGGCAGTAGTGTTTAGTTTCCTAGAAGTACATCCAATGAAACAACATGTCTCTATCAAAAAGTGCTCAATGAGTAAACAGAGCAGGTATCTTGGCCTGAGGACGTAATCTCCCCAGTAACGGGTGATTACAGAAACATATATGCACATATGTAGCCATCCATGTTTCTATAAATAAATTATATAAATGTGTGTGCATGTGTGTGTGCGTGTGTGCGTGTGTGTGTGTGTATACGCCGTTTTTCTCCCATTCTTTAATGTTTTTACACAGTTTCTTTTAAAGTTTTTTTCGTTTTTTTTTTTGGGGGGGGGGTCATTAAAACTTTTGTCCGCAAGGACCCGTGGCGCAGTGGTTAGAGTACTTGGAAAAATCAATTGTAAAATGTGATATTCTCCCGAAGGTTGAAAGTTCAATCAATCAGTTTGGGCTGCCGAAAAATACAATTGGAAATTAGTTATGACCTCTATCCAATCATGGCTGACGGAACAAGAGCAAGCTACCCTCGTGAAGTAAATAAAGAGTTCCGTTCGAAATTCCGTTTAAATTCCCGAGTTCGACAGGAACACTCTCGAGTTCAATAAGATACACCTGAAGAAGGTCGCAGGTTAAATCAACCGAAACGTTGTAGAAATCACACTCAAGATGCGAACAGTAGTTCGATGACTGCTAATAATATGCACATTTTTATCGTCCATATTTTATTTTTTGTCATTTACGTTTGTTTTATTTCATGTTTATTAAAGAAACAAAAAAAAAATGGAGTATATAAAAAAATATTTTCTTTATATACTCCATTTTTTTTTGTTTCTTTTAATTCTTATGTCTTTAACTCTCTTTTCTCTCTCTTTGTCCTCTTTTTTAGTTTTGTGTCCATTTTTTCTTTCTTTCTCGCATTTTTTTATTTTTAATTTCCCGCTTCTATCTATCTATCTATCTATCTATCTATCTATCTATTTGTTTGTCTACCTGTCTATCTGTATGTCTATCTGTTTATCTATTTAATTATATTTAAGCTGTTTTGTTCGTTTTTCTTTCTATCTATCTCTTATTCAATCAATCTATCTATCTATCTATCTATCTATCTATCTGACTGTTGTCTGTATGTCTGTCTGTCCATCTATTTATTTATTTATTTTTACACATTTTTGTTCGTTTTTCTTCTTTTTTGTATTTTTACGCAGTTTTTTTAACGTTAGGAACCTTCACCCATGTCTGAAAGTGACACAATGTTTAACGAACGAGATCGGAGATGCGCCACTATAAAACTCGTGCTCTTTATCGATTCATTTTATGATAACAGGATCATTGCCAGCACTCTGAAAATGCATCGCTGGATTGCTACGATTACCAGTGACGAGCCCAGGGTGAAAATAAAAACAAAGTCTAAAAAAAAGTCTCCCCTTAATTTTCTCTCTCTCTCTCTCTCTCTCTCTCTCTCTCTCTCTCTCTCTCTCTCTCTCTCTCTCTCTTATTTTTTCGAATTTTTCTTTTTCACTTTAGATCTCTCAGCTCTTATTTAAAACTTGACAATTAAAAAAAAGGCCCTTGTACAGTTTAATCAAGACATTAAAAAAATGAAAATATCGAAAAAACGGTTATATTGTACGTATACGTTTTGGACTGAAGATCTCCGAAAAAAAAATTAATTTGATCGAGTATTTTTTATTTTTTTATTTTATTTTTTTTTTTTTTTTTACAGTGGAAAAACATGTTTTTATGACAACGCGTAAAAGATAGACATCTTGGAATTTGTTTAACACGCCAGGGGGAGATAACTCAGTTTAAAGCGAAACTCCCTCTCCATCTTTAATACTAGCTTTTCTTCCTAAAAATCGAACCATTTTGCTCGGTATCATAAATTGTTTTTTCGCTGTAAAACTAAACTACCTGATGAAATTAAGTGAATCTATTTTCGGAGAACCTCATTCCATAACGGATATGTACAATATAACCTTTTTTTCAATATTTTCATTTTTTTAATGCCTTGATTAAACTGTATAAGTACCCCAAAAAAGTAGACAGACATCTTTATGATTAACGAGGTGCCTTCAAAAAGTTTCCAGGATTTTTCGAACAGGAATTTAAAAGTGTTATAGACAATTCAGTATGTTATTGCTATAAATCTTATAAAACAACTGACCAATTTTTATGATTTCAGGTTCAAATAAACAGCTACCACAGGAATTGGAATACACCCTACTAAAGCCTGATTGTCACAACTGCTGAATTTAAAACATGCAAACTGGACATGAGGACACGTTAGAAGAACGATATGAAAAAAACTTGGAAAAATGCCACAGAAACGCATGTAATACTTCAGACTGGTTTTGGACCATCTTGCATGAATCGAGCATCAGTTTTTGAAAAAGTTAAAAGATCTAAGGAAGGCAGGGAGTCAGTGATGTTGAGAGGTGCGGGAAGAGTAAGGAAGTCAGAAAACCAGAGTTGATTGTTTGAATAAATAATTTCATTGATAAGGACCGCCGTGTGTCTATAGAGACAATAAGCAAGTATGTTGCCAAGGTCGCTGGAAAAATGGTGGGATCCTTCTACCGCTCCAGAAGATATCTCACTACTGATGCAATTCTCTATCTATATAAAAGCCAAGTACATCCAAGGATGGAATACTGCTGCCATATCTGGACAGGACCTGCTAAAAACAGCCTATCCTGCCTTGACAGAGTACAAAATAAACTTCGTGGCTTAGTGGGGGGTGCCCTTTTCTCTACCCTGCAACCTCTCTCCCACAGAACAGACGTTGCGAGCCTATCCTTGTTTTATCGTTATTTCCATGGCAGGTGCTCGTCTGAACTCCAATCTCTGGTCCCCCCTCGCCAATCTTTCACGAAAAACACCCGTCTAGCTGAATCCACTGTCAAAAGTCTCCCCCACTCTTTATCTGTGCCTAAATCAAAACGCGGATTCCATGAACAAAGCTTCTTTCTTAGAACTGCACGCCTGTGGAACTCTGTTCCGTCTGCCTGCTTCCCACCTGACTACAACTTGGATGTCTTCAAGTCCAACGTTAACAAATTCCTAATGAACCGCCCCCCTTAAGTAAACACTTCATCAAATCTCCACACGAACGTAATGTACTTGCAATAACCCTTATCCCTGAGTGGCTTCCGGGCCTTGATAAGTGGTGACCACCGTGTAAAAAAAAGTTATTTATTTATGTCAGTTTGGGGACTGTACACACAATCAATCACGAGAAACTGAAAATGCAGAAGATTTGCTCTAAGAAAATCAGACTATTTTACCAAGATGAGCGTCCAGACATTTCCTCGCCCTCCCTATTGTCCAGACCTTGCTCCCTGTGACTTGTGGTTATTCCCTAAGCTCCAGGTAAACATGAGAGGTTGTTGTTTTGAGACAATTGATGAGATGAAAGTTGTTGTGATCAGGGTTATTCACAAGCTCACACAAGGGGACATCCATGGAGACTTCCAGAAGTTGTTGCATCGGCATAACGAGTGCATTGCGGCCGGAGGAGATTACTTTGAAGGGGCTAGAGTTTCATGTATATCCTATCAATAAAAGTATTCACACGACAAAAAAGTCTGGAAACTTATTGAAGGTACTTCGTACGTGCTAGTCAGGGAACGAACGTGTTATGTTCGAAAAATCATGTAAATTAATGCAGTATTGTTTTAACCAAGAAAATCCAATTGTATAACAAGCGAGACGGGGGTTCGGGGCCGCCATGTTGTTTAAGAGTGTGTTAATATTTAAGGACGCCAACTCAATTCGACTACCGATATTTTGTTTGTATTCAAAATAATTTAAACTTTTTAATCACTATAAATTAAAAACTTTTGTTTTCTTAGATAAAAAAAAAAAAACTACTTGATCAATTAACGTGATTTTTGGGATATGACATATTCCTTCCGTGAGGAGTACGTACGTCAATCATGATTTTTTTTCTGTATTTATTACGGCTAATTCTAAATTAGAACAGATCACTCTCTCTCTCTCTCTTTCTCTCTCTCTCACACACAACACACTCTTTTTCTCTCTATCTATCTATCTATCTATCTATCTCTCACACACTCTAAATCAATGTTTCTTTCTATATATGTACTAGCAGGCAAACACAGCGTTGCCCGGTATTGAATGACGATGAGCGAATGTTTCACACTCCCATATTGTTATTGTCATCGAAATCGATTAAATCGTCTATTTTTCCAATCAAATCGATTGATTTCTTGATTTATCGCGGTGCACTGGAGGGAAGCTCACGTACCTCTCAGTAGTGAGTTAGTTGGTTGGTTGTTTTTGTTTTACGGCATATCAACCCTTTTAAGGTTATTTAATGCCGAATCCGGTGATTTTGAAGAAATTTTTTTTAATAGAATATATTTGTTTTTTGCAAGTCAGTTTCTATTTAACCCATAGTTGGGACCCTAACAGGTACTACCACTCTGGGTCAGAGTGGACCTGGGAGCAATGGCAATTAAAGGGTGGTTCCCCACTCCCCAGAGCCCGCAAGCTGAGGCCTCACCATCGGATATAGTTTAAGGTCATATCCAGGACCAGCAGTGAGTTAGTTCATAATACAATGTAATTTGCATTGCACTGTAGAGAACCTCTTGTCCATTTTATAAATTATTTTTGCTTATAATGGCTTGAATTTACGTTTAAAACACAAAAGTCAATTATCATGCTTCAATTGTGCTCTAAACAGAAACATTTCGAATGTACCCGTCATATCAACGAATCTATTTCGGCTTGGGTGGTAGTAAAACTTGTCAAATGCACTTATGATATTAAGCTGTGCAAGTTGTTAACCTTGGTCAAAATCGTTCGTTCCTTCTTTCATCGGTTTATTTTGATCCTCGATATATCGATACTTATCGAAGGCGGGGTGGTACAAAACCTATTTAAAAATACTCCCAGACACATAAGGTACATTTGTGTGAAATGTCAGAAAAATCGACCCAGCCGTTTTCGAGTCTATGGGGAACGAAGTCACAGACACACAGACAATGTTTCTTTTATATAATACTAGCAGGCCGTCCGGCGTTACCCGGTTGTAAAACACGATTAAATATTATATTTTGATTCATACAGAAACTGAGACACTTAACTTTTAACTTAATACCCGTATTATAATCAATAGATTCGATATTTCTAATTTTTTTTCTCTCTATCTTTTTCGCTTTATTTCTTTCTGTCCTACTATTTTATCTGCCTTTCTCTAGTATTTTTCACTTTCTTTTTATCTTATAATCGCTTTACTCCATCTCTCTCACACACACCGCACACACACCGCACACACGCACACACGCACACACACCGCACACACACCCACACACACACACACACACACACACACACACACACACTTTCTCTCTCATTGTGTTCTAATTTTTCTTTCCTATACCGTTCTCAGATCTCAGCTGGTCACCCTATTGTCCACTAAATTACCCGATCCTGCCAGTAAATCCAAATAATTACACGACCTCCCCGCTTGAACATCAATTTACACACCCATCAACTTCCGTTAAACAAAACACACACACACACACACAAACACAAACACACACAACTCTCCCCTTTTTCATCTTCAATATTAAAAAAGAAAACCGTCAAAAATCAAAAAAAATTAATGCAAAAAAACGAGAGAATTTCTGTTCAATAATGAAAGACGGAAGTTGCGAATAAAACATATTTTCCCCCATTTTTTGACACATTTCACAAAGAGCGCATGCGTAAAAGCGTGTCATCTTACTTCCGTATCCGAACATTCGAATTCTGTCCAAACCTTTGACGAATCCACGTGTTTTCCTTTATTCGTCGATGCCTCGTGGTTGAGTCACGTGTCCGGTTCGCGGTCTGCAGATAAACCGGCCGTAGAATGTTGCTTTCTTTACGCGTGAGCAGAGGCGAGACATGCATGCGTGCTCCCGCGTAACCATTGTTGGCCGCACATTAGTCAGTTCGTCGCCGCCATCACTAGCGCCATTCCTACCTTCTCCCATTTTAATGAAGAGGATAATTATAATATGAATAATTATAATATTAATAACTAGCTGAAGCCACTCAATATTGAACGGGAACCGTTTCACACAAATACTAGAAATCCTTATTATTTTTTCTTGATTCAATTTGGTTTCGATATTGATTTATGAAAACAGTTTTCGACAAATTAGTTATTGTCTTCATATATATATATATATATATATATATATATATATATATATATATATATATATATATATATTTGAAGCGTTATGTATTAAAACCCTTCAACCCACTCTAAATGATATTGCATTCGAGAAAAGCAGTAACGTTTAAAATGTCTGGCGTAGTTCGTATTAGACGGACTTTGTCAACAGTGTCCAAGAACCTGCTAATTTTAATACTCGAATTTTTAATCGACTTTTCATCGACTTTATATATTTTAACTTACCATCGCCTAACGCCGTTTACTGTATATTTTAGTTTTCACTTTTAATTCTCATTTTCGCTCCTTCGCACTTTTACTTCCAAACCTGACGATGATTCGTTGACGAATCGAAAGCGCTCGCGAGAGCAACAATTATGGAACTTTTATTAATATTTTTGACTTCGATATAAAAATGATTATATGGAAAATCAAAAATTAAACAAAAAAAAAGAATCATAAAGCAAAATGTCTCCGTTGCATTTAATAATATTTGCTTGAATAAATAAATAAATATATATATATATATATATATATATATATATACACATATATATATATATATATATATGAAAGACGGAAGTTGCGAATAAAACTATAATATATATATATATATATATATATATATATATATATATATATATATATATATATATATGGACTAGCAGGTCGCTTGGCATTGCCCGGTCTTAAAATATGCTTAAATATGATATTTTGATTAATGCATATTTTGTATTTATTATTATATTCTATTGGACATAATATATAATAATGATTTATAAAATTAAAAAAAAATGACTCGTGCACCATCACCCAGAGTCGAAATCAAAACCTTTAGCTTACAGTTTACGTTTTCCTTTGACGTTAATGTCTGAGCTATGAAGACATGTTTGCTGCAAGGCTGAAAATTAAAACATGAACCAATAACTATTACATTACGCATGAATATTCGTGATGCTGTCGTTCGACCTTCACCTGGAAATTTTCTTTTTTTTTAATTTTCACACTTTTTCGCCCATTTTCTTCGTCCACAATCCGAATGTAAAGTTTCCCATAGGTTCGAATACCATGTTTCATGTATGTAATCCAAAAACTGATAGAGGAGTTTGGTAGGCAATTTTTTAAACAAATATATATATATATATATATATATATATATATATATATATATATATACGCATACATAAATATATATAGAAAGAGGTTTGTGTTTACAATAACTTTTTTACGTAATACATCCTATTAAATGTTGATAGTCACAACTGGTGAATTTAAAACATGCAATCTGAACATGAAGCACTTTAGAAGAACGATATGCAATAAAATTGTTTTAAACTCGGAAAAAATGCTACAGAAACGTATAGAATGAGTCAGACTGCTTTTAGACCATCTTGAAGGAATCGAATATCAGTTTTTAAAAAGCATAAGAGATCTAAGGAAAATTAAATATATTAAAAACATTTTATTTAATTATTTTTTCTTTTTAAATGTCCTATCGTGAAAAAAGGCGTTTGGTTTGATTATTGCTGGAAAAACACAAAATATCATATTTCTACTTAAATACAACTATTTGTCAACTATTTGACTATGTAAAAATTAAAATACTTTATTTAAAAATATTTACCACATAAACTAAAACAAAACATTTTTTTGACAAAATATATAAAAAACAAACTTTATTATTTGTTTAAAAAAAAACATTTGACTTTATTTTTTGTTTAAAAACCATTCCTTTTATAAAAGTAAGCTTTCGGTTAGATTATTTTTGATAAAAATAATAATCCAAATTTTCAATAATAAAACTTATACAAAATCAATAATTAAATGACCCTCGCCTTTTAAATAACAACATCATATTAAAAATATGACTAATTCATTATAAACATTCCTTCTCGATTTTCGAACATTAAACCTGCTTCATGCAACTATTTTACTATATAAAAATTAAATTAATGTATTTATAAACCTTTACAATAAACAAAATATAAAAGAATGGCTAAATTTGACACTTTTTGTGCTTATAAAAAAAATTGATGTCTTGAATTTTTATAAAACTTTCTGAAAAGTTTCTGAAAAGTTGTAACTAACTGATTTCTATATAATTTTGTTTGTGATAACTCCTGGGTGTGCCCCAGGGGCTCTTTTAGGGCTAATAAAACCACTCCATTTTTGGGACTATTTTACCATATTTGTCAAAAATTTCCTGTGACTTTTGGGGCTAAATGGGGCGGAGGGGGGCAAATGATGGACATAGTCATGTCTTTTATTGGGGGGGGTGCAGAACTCAAATTTACATATGTTAAGGCCTAAAACTGTACCGTTTGTTCAGTTTCACTAGGATTTGACGTCCCCTGGGGACTTTTGGGGTTAAATGGGGTGGGAGGGCTTATACTGAATGATAATTTTTTTATGCCTCGTTCACTGTGCACTTTCCAGCTGATTACAAGCTGATTTTCTTCAAGTCCAATGAAAACAAGTTCTTGATGAACCGTCCCCCTAAGTAATCCCATTTACAATATTCACACTACTTATGTTTACTACGCTATAATCACATTGACTAATGTATACCCATGAACCCTTATCCTCGAGTGGCCTTCAGGCCTTGATAATTATTGATTCTTGCGTAAAAAAATAATTTAACACGATTGTGAAAATCAATAATTTAAAAGAAAAACATCATACTTAAAAATAAAGCCGAGTTCTGATAAACACTGCTTGTCTATTTCAGAATTCCAAACCGGAAATCGTCATAATGTTGACTGTTTCTCTTTTACTAAATATATTTTTTTTAATATTAAGAATCACAAGATAGGAAAATGCTGACGGACAGAGCAGGCTTGAACTGAAATCCTCTCATAAAGGTTCTAACTGTTTCTAAAAATATGGAGGAAAAATAATTAAAAGAAAAAAATGGAAAACAGATACAAAAAGGATGTATAAATATAACTTCTTTTAAAAATATTTTCTTTTTACAAAAGAGAGAAGCGGGAAGTTTAAAGAAGAAATACGCAAAAAAAACTTTTAAAAAAGTTGTTTTTATTTTATTCGTTTCCAAAAATCGTCAAAGAATCAAAGAAATTTTTGAAGACGAAACCAAATTAATGACGATGAATCGCAGACATTGGATTAGAAGATGCTGGGTAATGACAAGGGCGGGACGATTTTGAAAAAAAATTGAGGGAGATGAGGATGGGAGGTAGGGTGGAGGTGAGGGTGGTAAAAGAGATTGTTTTTATGTTGTTCTTGTTGGTGGTGGGGGTGGTAGTGATGGTGGTGGTGGCGGTGTTCTGGTAAAAATATAATATGGTGAGAAAATAAGAAAAAGAAAAGAAGAAAAAGAAAAGAAGAAGAAAAAAATTGGTTTATGACAAAAAAAAGAAAAACTAAAGAGAATTAAAAGAAGCAGAAGAAGAAGAAGATAATGATAACGATAAGGAAGAGGAAGAAAAAGAAAAAGAAATAGAAGCAGAAGAAGAAGAAAAAGAAGAAGAAGACGAAGAAGAAGAAGGAGAAGAAGAAAAGAAGAGAAAGACGATAAAGAAAAAAAGAAAAAGAAGAAATATAAAAACGGAGAAAAGGAAGAAGAAGAAGAAGAAGAAGAAGGAGAAGAAGAAGAAAAGAAGAGGAAGACGATAAAGAAAAGAAGAAAAAGAAGAAATATAAAAACGGAGAAAAGGACGAAGAAGAAGAAGAAGGAAAAGAAAAAGAAGAAGACAATAAAGAAGAAAAAGAAGAAGAAAAAGAAGAAGAAAAAGAAGAAAAAAGAAGGAAAAAAAGAAGAAGAAAGGTTAATATAAAGAAGAAAAAGAAAAAATACGAAAAAGAAGAAGCAGTAAAACAATTAGCATTAAGAGAAGAAAAAATTTGTAAAATAAGGGAAAAATGAAAAGAAAGAGAAGAAAAAGAAAAAGAAGAAGAAGAAAAAGGATTGATATGACAGGGGTTCGAAATGAAAGTTTCTGTTTAGAACACAATTTAGGCATGGTACTTGACTTTTGCATTCAAAACTTGAATGCAAGCTATTATATATAAAAGAAATAGCTTTATAAAGTCGGCAGTGGGTTCTCTACAGTGCAATGTAGATTACAATATAGTTGAACTTAGTTACTGCGAGAGGCACGTGAAACTTTCTCCAGATGCATCGTGATCGGTCCCCAATTAGAGCAAGAAATCAATCGATTTGATTTAAAAACGATTTGATTTAATCGATTTCGATGACAATAAAAATATGAAAGTGTGAAATATTCGTTGATCATCATTTAATCCCGGGCAACGTCGTGTAACCCTGCTAGTGTATATAAATATATATATATATATATATATATATATATATATATATATATATATATATATATATATATATATACATATATATATATATATACAATTAATTTGGGGGGAATTAGACCTAGAGTCAAAAGTGCGGAGTTTACTTTAATGTATTAGTTAAAGAATTTATACAATTAAAAGAAAACAGTGCTCGTTGTAATGTAGATATATAAGCTCGATAGTTAGAGATATCCTAGAGTAATTTAATAGTGAGTAAAATGATTCATAATTTTTTAATTTTAAATCAGTTTCAAAAGGAAAAAAAAATCAATAGTTTGTACGATCGTTTCGGAAACGATGTTTTATTGAAACCGACAATATGTCTTGAACAAAAATTTTATTAAAAGATTTTTTTTATATTTAAACAAAGTCTCATCAGAAAAAAAAAGAATGCGGGTGGGGTTTAAAGACCCCAAAGTAAACTAGCATTTTTGTATTAAGCCAGATATTCCTTTTTTTCCACCCGTTTAAAAGTGTTCTCTTAATGGTTGAAAAATAGTTGAATATATATATATATATATATATATATATATATATATATATATATAGAGAGAGAGAGAGAGAGAGAGAGAGGGGGGAGAGAAATAAAAAGGAACAAACCGTATTATGTGTTCATCAACGTTTCGTCTTTATTTCGAGACTTCCTCTGGAGTAATCCAGAGGAAGTCTCGAAATAAAGACGAAACGTTGATGAACACATAATACGGTTTGTTCCTTTTTATTTCTCTATTTTGTCGGAATACTATTTCCATTATTTTCATCATATATATATATATATATATATATATATATATATATGATCTAGTGTTGCTTTTTTATTTATTTTTTATTAGCGATTCTGTGTTATTTAATTGTTACGTTCACCTGAAAATTTTGAAGAAGTTTATTGCCCTTTTTTTGTATTAGCTCTCCGTATGTGTTTTTTTTTTAAATATTATTATTGATTTTATTAATTAAGCATTTGAATATTTTATTCAAATATCTATCATATTTTTTAGTGTATAAAAGTTATTTATGGACACGTGTTTCTGGGTTTACCCATCATCAGCATGACATCATTTACCCATCATCAGCATGACATCATCATTTACCCATCATCAGCATGACATCATCATTTACCCATCATCAGCATGACATCATCATTTACCCATCATCAGCATGACATCACCATCTACCCATCATCAGCATGACATCACCATCTACCCATCATCAGTAGGACATCATCATTTACCCATCATCAGTATGACATCATCATTTACCCATCATCAGCATGACATCATCATTTACCCATCATCAGCATGACATCATCATTTACCCATTATCAGCATGACATCATCATTTGCCCATCATCAGCATTACATCATCATTTACCCATCATCAGCATGACATTTTTTAACAAGGTTCCAACCGGTAAATTTGAAATTCCAAATGGCGTAATGGAAACATATTATAAGATATTTACAGCTTCTCTTCCAATTTTCGGATTTTAATGATGTCAAAACCGCACTTTATTTCCTTTTGACGGATTGATTGTTGCTATTTCTTATGATGAGTTAAAGGCAAAATAGATTCACAGATACTGTCAAAAATCGTAAATGTCAACTTAATTAAAGGAATTAATTATAAGATGGTTAACATCATGAACTTCGGAATATAGTCTTTTGTCATTCATTCAATAACTTCCGGTCCTTCACCCAGCATGCTTTGAATCGACCTGTTACGCACACCATTTGAAAAGGGAAAATTTTTCCGAAATTAATAATGGAATACGTCGCATAGGCATTACAAGGAAGACATTTTACCATACAACTGAATATATATATATATATATATATATATATATATACTTATTGATTTGTAAATCGTCACTTGTTTTCGTCTCCTCTTACCAACAGCGACTATAATTCATTCCTCGCATTGTGACAGTCTTCTAAATCTCTTTTACACACACACACACACACACACACACACACACACACACACACATATATATATATATATATATATACACTAGCAGAAGTACCCGTCGTTGATTGGCTTCAAAAACAACCTACAGAAAATGGACTGTGATTGATGAAAGTATGATAGGTTATGAAAAGGAGGGGGTTGTAAAGAGATAGGTTTTGATACTCAAAAATTTTACCCTAAGCAAAATATGATGAAAGTAAAGATAATTTTCGCGAAAATATATTTTTATATCAACTTTGTTTCCATTCGTAGCCAAGAGTGACCAACAAAATGATGTTTCCTTACAAAGAGAAAATGGTATATGTATATATATATATATATATATATATATATATATATATATACTTGTACTTTTTGTAGTAAAAGAAATCCCATACATATATATATATATATATATATATATATATATATATATATATATATATAAGAATAATATAAATATGCAAGAAATAAATGTTACCATTGCAAATAAAAGTAATTTTCATGGTAGAAAAGTCCATTGGTTTGTATTTTTAAGTAGTTTGTAAAAAAGTTTGTTTTTTTAATTCACGAATCGGTTTTAAAAAATTCAAAATATCAGCGATTTTGAAATGAAGAGCCCCATTTTCAATTTGAAGGAGGGGCACCTGAGCATTCTGTGTTAACAATTTAATAGAGTTCCGTCAATGTAAGGAATATTTATAAACATATTTTAATGTTTTCCGTTATTTTGTGCTCGCGGAATATTCGATTATCGCATGTGTAGTTTATATAAAAATTCATTTAAGTAGCTATCGCCTCAAATTTCGTTTTAATTATTTCCAGAAAAGAGCATTAAAAACTATTTTAAGACCAATAAAGCATGAACTGAACTTTTATTGACTATGGTAACATTTATTTCTTGTATATTTATTTTTTCGGGTAGTCGTTTGTTGGCTTTTCTGTTAAACACTCTTACTAAATAATATCGACGAAATATCGAAAAACAAAGAAACAAAAACAGTTTTGAAAAATAATGAAGCTTTAATTACTTTAGTAAAATAATCCGAAACAGCAAAATGGGATATTAAAAAAGTAAACACGTAATTACTTTAGTTTTTTAAAGCAAAGAATCGATATAAATATGAATAAAAAGAAAATGGCGTCCTTTTCAAGCAGAACAGCTTCGTTTCAGTTTTACAGTATTGAACGGGGGTATTATTGCGCCGTCGGATTCAGGGTTGTCTATTGTAATGTAAAGAACACGCAGAAAGGGTTGTAATCAACTGAATTCCTTCTAGTACACTGACAAATAAAAGCTTAAACAGATATATAAATAAAAATAAACAGGTTATGTGAATGTTTTTAAAAAGACACGTAATCACGTGAGCAGGATTTTGTCCTTTTTTGACATGATAACAAGTAACGTTCTTTTTATTTATTATTTATCTATTTATCTATTTTTGAAAGAGTGCACTTGCAAGTGGAGAAGGACAAAAACAGAGTTATGCAAAATTTGTGTCGAGAATTGTCTAAAGTTCCGACTTCATTTTTTGTCTTTCACTTTAATAAGAACATGAATTTTTTAGGTGAATTTATTCGACACAATATGATTCAACTCAAAAATTAAATAAAACCTAACGTGAATTAAGATTAAAGTTAAGGTATTATTGTGGACCCTCATCTCTTTTAAAGAACCTTGTTAAACTTTGTGACATATTTACATTCTATGGAGGTCAGGCGCGAACGAACACCCAATATTTTTATTATACCATATTTATTCAAACTGAAACATAATTATCAAAGTATACTTATGCAAATAGATATGAAAAGTCTTTGTTAAAGTTTGTGCCATATTTCCATGGAGTACAGGCGCGAACGCAGACCCCACAATTTTATTATACCATCCCTATTAAAGTTGAAACATACTTATACAAGTATTCTTATGTACATCTATATCAAAAAACCTTGTAAAGGTTTTTTTTTTCATTTTTTATTTCCATACTTTGTGGACCAGGCGCGAACGCAGACCCCACAATTTTTATGAACCACCGTTCTGCCAGATCAAACATACCCATTCCTGTGTCTCGATACATCTTCTATCATTATATGTAATCAGTTTTTTTTAAAATAGTCAACCATATAGGAGCCTATTCGTGACCACACACACACACACACACACACATACACACACATAGAGGATCGCACGAATAATAGTGGGAGCATTAGGATGAAGCATGTAAAAAAAACAAATGCAAAAACAAGGGAAGGATTAGAATCAGAGTGATGGTGAGAAGATACAATAAACGGCTGAAATATTACGGCAAACCCTTTAGTGCTACAGCCGCTGGCCGGACATATAAAAACTGCAATAGGATTAAAAGAAAACTATGCAGTGGCACCACATGGATTCGGCAATACTGAAATTATTGTACGCTAAGCCTCCCCCCTCCCCCCATCCTCGATAACTGGATACAGGGTCTAAGTAATTCGCGCTTGTACTATTAATTAGCAGAGTGCCTGGTATTGCCCGGTCGTAAAATACGCTTAAATATGATAATTTGATTGATGCGGATTTCGTATTTATTATTATATTATATTATATTATATTGGACCAAATATATAGTAATGATTTAAAATGTTTTTGTTTTTTTTTTAAATTACTCGTGCGCCACCACCGAGAATCGAAACCAAAACGCTTAGATTACGATTTATTTTTCCGTTGCTGTTAATGGCTGAGCCATAAAGAAATGTTTTCTGGCAAGGCTAAAAATTAAAATATGACCCAATAGTTATTATGTTACACAAACATAATCGTAATGCCGTCGTTCGACCTTTACATCGCAAATTTCACTTTATTAATTTTCACAATTTTGCACCGATTTCCCCGACTAAAAACCAAATATAAAGTTTAGCATGGGTTCGATTATCCTATATACTATGTTTCATGTCTGTAAACAAAAAACTGACAGAGGAGTTTGGTAGGCAAAATTTTAAAACATATGTATACGCATACATGAATATATATGGAAATAGGTTTGTTCTTTCTATAAGATTTTTACGCCAATATTACGCAAGTATAAATCATGTAGAATATCTGCATGAATATGGATATGAATACACGTAATAGTTAACTAAAGACAATCATCGTGTGAGAAAACCGAAAAAAAAACTAATAGGGAATTAATTAAAATGAATGTTTAAAAGAATATGCAAATTAGCTAGATCTTTTGTAGATGAATGCAATTCCATGACCCATATATAACAAAGTTGTATTTTCTTTTTTAATAAATAGAAAAGAGGGTTTTTAATATGAATATCAATACACACAAAACAAAAACAAATTTATAAAAAGTCTGGATAGTAAAGTAATATTTACAACCTTTTTTTTTACACAGTGATCACCACTTATCAAGGCCCGGAAGCCACTCAGGGATAAGGGTTATTGCAAGTACATTACGTTAGTGTGGAGATTTGATGAAGTGTTTAATTAAGGGGGCGGTTCATTAGGAATTTGTTAACATTGGACTTGAAGACATCCAAGTTGTAGTCCGGAGGGAAGCAGGTAGACGGAACAGAGTTCCACAGGCGTGCAGTTCTAAGAAAGAAGCTTTGTTCATGGAATCCGCCTAGAAATAAAATAGATTTTATGCTTCCAAAATTCGAACTAGAACTGCCGCAAGCGCCCGTGGCGCAGTATTTAGAGTAATTTGAAAAGAACCAATTGTAACAGTGATATTCTCCTGGAGGTTGAAGGTTCAATCCTCAGTGTGGGCCCATTATCCACTCAAAACTGATGGAACAAGAGCATTCTACCAGTGGTAATTGAATAAAGGGCTCCGTTCGAAATTCCGTCCAAATTCCCGAGTTCGACAGAAACATTCCCGAGTTCGACAAGGTACACTTGAAGTAAGTCGGAGGTTACATCGACCGAAACGTTGTGAAAATGACACTCAAGATGAGAACAGAAGTCCGAAGAATCCAAATAATACAAATAACCAACCCTCATCTCAAATTTTCAGAAACAAGAGATATTCTTTAGCTCCAACCACTCTCCCGTCATCTTTACCCCCCTCCCTCCAAAAAAAAAAACATTGTCTTTCGACCCCCTCAACAAATAACAAATAAAAACTCCAGCAAAAGCTGAAGATAAAAAAAATGGAAAAAGAAAGAATTCTCTTTTCACACAGAAAAAAAAGCAAGCACTGATCTTTGACCCACGTACTAAAAAAAAAAATTAAGATGCAAAACGAAGATGTCAAAAAAAAAAAAAAAGACTCATGTAACGAAAACGCTTAATAATTACGTGTGCGCGTTTTCCCGCTTCTTTTAATTTAAAGGGGAGATAAATATACCTTAGTTCGTCGCGACAACAAAGACTTAATCAGTTGACGATCCGGATACGGACGACTTTCGCGCGCATAAAAATAAAAATTACAGAAGATCGTCCCTGTGACGTGGTTTGTCGGCTGACACTGACTTTTTTGTGGTCTTTTTTAGCGAAACCAATGTAAACTAGTTTCGTTGCCGACAAAATACGTTGATTGCACCGCCATATTTTCGTCTAGCGTTGCTCTCAAAGAAAGCTAGCATTAATGTTTCTCTCAGTTTATCAGAACTCAAACAAGATGACCTGGTGTCGTTCGGAATTACATATGAAATCCGATTCTATGGCGGTCCCACAAGATACGGCATATCTTCATTTAGCACCAATCTCTATCGTATTTTCATAAAAAGTGCTCGTCTGAGCTCCTATCTATAGTAATCGCTTTGCCAAACTTTCACGAAAAACATTCGTCTAGCTGAAACCACTATCAATAATCCCCCCCTCACTATCGATACAATTCTATACCTGTATAAGAGCCAGGTACGTCCTAGGACGGAGTATAGTTACCACTTCTGGTCAAGAGTTGCTAGAAGCACCTTATTTTGTCGTGACAGAGTTTTATATACACTTTGTAACCTAGTAGGGGAGCCGAATTTCCTTCCCTATAACCCATTACCCACAGAAGAGACATAGCGAGCCTGCTTTTGCTCTATCGTTATTTTCATGACAAGTGCTCGCCTTAATTACAATCTATACCCCCTTTGCTAAACTTTCACGAAAAACACTCGTCTAGCTGAAACCACTATAAATAAGCCCCCTCCACTTTTTATCTGTGTCTAAACCTAAACGTGGATTCCATGGACAAAGCTTCTTTCTTAGAACTGCACAAATGTGGAACTCCCTTCCATTTGCCTGCTTTCCAGCTCACTACAATATGGTCGTCTTCAAGTGCAATGTAAACAAGTTCTTTATTAGTCGTCCCCTTAAGTAATCCAATTTACCAATTTTCCACTACAGGGTGACCCTAAAAAAAACGCGCACCAACTCTAATTAGGCCCGATTTTTAGTGTTTTGTCCGAATGAAATGAAACTTTGGTCATAACTAGTTTATTATATTCAAAGCATCACATTAAACTCTAGGTCTTTGACCTTTTTTTTCTAGTTGGCCTACATTTAGCTACGTGCATTTCTTGAGGCGCAGCACGAATTTGTCCATGTCGTTCTTACAGATCAATTTGGTAATGGCTTTCATATCCTCTCTGGTGGCTTCCTTGAGTTCCGTGATGGTTCTGGATTTCCCTGCGTAGACTCTGTCCTTAAGATAGCCCCAAAGAACAAAATCTGGCGGGGTTAGGTCCGGGCTATGGGATTCCCACTCAAAATCAGTCTTGAAACTGATCACTCGGCCTCCGAAGTTCTCTTTCAGCCAAGTTTGAGCTGTGAGAACTTGCTCCGCCCTGTTGGAACCAGAACTTGCTCATGAGCGACGGGTAGATGATCTGGAGCTCACTCTTGAACGTTTTGAGGACCTCCACATACCGCTCCTTGGTGACTGTCACTGCTACGCCAGATTCTTCGATGAAGATTGGTCCGATGATGTCTCTAGCCGAGATCGCAGACCACACCGTGCACTTAGAAGAGTTCGGGGGCTTGGTGGCTACTTCATTGGGTCTGGAGGACCCCCAGAAGACATTTGTCTTTGAGTTCGCTTTTCCATCAAGATGGAAGTGGGCTTCATCTGAGGTCTAAAGGAGGTTAAGTGTCTCTTCGATCTTCTCAAGCATCTTAACTGCCATAGCCCTCCTCTGCTTCTTGTCTGAGGTTGTAAGGGTTTGTAGGGTTTGTATTCTGTATGGGTAAGCCCTGATATCGTTCACCAGCACTCTCCTGCAAGTCTCACGGGACATACCGAAGGACTGACTTCGCTTACGCACAGAGCGTTTCGGACTCTGCTTGAGAGACTCTCTCACTCTTTCGACCATTTTGGCTGTTCGCTTCTAGGGACGTCCCGAGTGGCTTGGACGATTCTCTCTGGCAGCGTTGAGGTTCTCCACGGTCCCATACTTCTCGAAGGGGTCCACCCAGTTCTGAATTCTGCTTTTGGATGGAGCATTTTCACATTCGAACTGACGCATGGAACTGTCCTGGGTTTTCACAAACGAGCCTGTCTTGTAGTAAAATTTAACACAGTGTATTCTTGTCTCAGCTCCCACTGGGGTCTCGGTGTACTCACGGACGTTGATTCTGCCATATCCTGTAAAATAAGGGCAATCGGTGAATAAAAAATGGAGATATCACATAAAGTGTACACGGGGCCCGTTTTTTTTGGGGGGGGGTCATCCTGTACTAACGATTACTACAATATTGTCCCATTGACTACTATACACTCATTAACACTTATCCTCGAGTGGCTTCATAAGTGGTGATTTCTTTGTAAAAATAATTTCATACAGAAGCAGCATTTGTTTTTCTTCTACTCTGTTTAAACACAAACAAAATGATCCGGTGTTGCCTGGGATTGAATGAAGAGGCGTTGCTACCATATAATCTTTAACGTGGATCTGATACATGGCCAGCATCAGTTTTTCTCTCAATCTACCGAAACACAATTGAGAAGATCCGGAGTTGTTCGGGATGGAAAGGGGATCGTTGATAATACGTCGAAAATACTCGGATTGGACCGTTCTGTGATTGTCTAGAGATTATATCAAAGAGAACCAATGCCAATTTTTGTTACTGTGACACTATCTAAACACACGCAATGAATTGACTAAGGAAGCGTTGCTAAGAAATCCCGGCGAAAATACATGGTTATATTTTCGTCGAATATTGAGCTGCAAAGGAATCAGCACCATTTTTGTCTCTCACTCAAGCTAAACTCATGCAGGGAAATCCGACGTTGTTCGGGATTGAATGAAGAAACGTTACTCAGTCAGTCCGTCTCAAATATATAGATTGGAAAGGTATATTTTCCTCTAGCGTTGATCTTAAAGAGAAGTGAGCACCCTCTTCTGTCTCTTACTCTTGTTAACCTCATGCAAGGAGATCTGGCGTTGTCCGGAATTGAATGGAGAAACGTAGCTAATATAGTCCAGCGAAAATACTCTGATTGGTCAGGTATATTTTCGTCTACGGTTGATCTCAAAGATAATCTGCACCTACTTACGTCTCTCTCTCTCTCTCTCTCTCTCTCTCTATATATATATATATATATATATATATATATATATATATACACGAGTAAGCAAAAAAAATTCTGCATCACCAAAAGTCTTGGTTGTATTTACGGCAGCTTTATTTACCGATGTTTCCCCATTGACGGGTGCTTGGAAAAGCTGTAAATGTAAGTTCGTACGACCCGAAGTCTTAGTTGTATTTACAGTAGCATTATTTACCGATGTTTCCCATTGGAAAGCTGTACGTTGGTTTAGATTTTACTACCGACATTTTCCGACGGTTTTCCCTGCTCCGAGCCATTTCAGTCAGTAGATCGTCTTTTTTTTTGTTACATAGTGATCACCACTTATCAAGGCCCGGAAGCCACTCAGGGATAAGGGTTATTGCAAGTACATTACGTTAGTGTGGAGATTTGATGAAGTGTTTACTTAAGGGGGCGATTCATTAGGAATTTGTTAACATAGGACTTGAACACATCCAAGTTGTAGTCCGGTGGGAAGCAGGCAGACGGAACAGAGTTCCACAGGCGTGCAGTTCTAAGAAAGAAGCTTTGTTCATGGAGTCCGCGTTTTGATTTAGGCACAGATATAGAGTGGGGGAAACTTTTGACAGTGGATTCAGCTAGACGGGTGTTTTTCGTGAAAGATTGGCGAGGGGGGACTAGAGATTGGAGTTCAGGCGAGCACCTGCCATGGAAATAACGATAAAACAAGGATAGGCTCGCAACGTCTCTTCTGTGGGAGATAGGTTGCAGGGTAGAGAAAAGGGCATCCCCCACTAAGCCACGAAGTTTATTTTGTACTCTGTCAAAGCAGGATAGGCTGTTTTTAGCAGCTCCTGCCCAGATATGGCAACAGTATTCCTCTCTCTCTCTCTCTCTCTCTCTCTCTCTCTCTCTCTCTCTCTCTGACTACTGACTGTCGATTTTCAACTCTTACTGCCAAATCTTGACTCATTTCTACGTGTCTTTCAAACTATCTCGTCACGTCATTAACTCCAAAGACACAAATCGGATGATCCACCTTCGTCACACATACGTATTTATCTAGCTAACGTTCCTGTTTATGGAGGTATGAAAATTTCTTTTCATTTGTATGTAAATATTTTTATCCTTAAAATAGCTTTCTCTTTCTATTTTTACAAATATCAATAACGATAAATAATAATAATCGTTCAGCCCGGAACAACTACGTAACAGTTAGGGAGAATTGATTTTCCTGCTTACCGCTTTAATTATTTTTTAGTTTTATTCAACCTAAATAAAGTACAGTGCCACTGATATGTAAGAGGTTTTTATGTATATACAGCATAATCACTTTGACACACAGAAGTTAAGCAACGATAAGCCTGGCCAGTACCAAATGGGTTACCATTTTAGAAAGCGCTATGTAGGGTAGCAGGATACCACTACTGTCAAAAGAAAAAGTGAGACTTCTTCCCTCCACTCGTCTGTGAGAGACCCTTGAGCAATTTCCAGGGCCCACTTTAGCCCCTCTCCGATCAGGATTATCGCCCCATTAGACTCCTCAATCTTTTCACAAAAATATTTGAGTCCATAATTAATCAAACTCTAGCCCACCACCTTACAGATGCTAAACTTCTGTCCGGCCATCAATATGGATTTAGGTAAGTCCGTTCTATTGCAGATATTGTAACTGCAATACCTGAACGTTTATACCATGCACTGGATAAGACAAGACAAGGGAGGAGCGGGCAGTAGCTCTAGATATATCTAAGGCTTTTGGCAAGGCATGGCACGATTGTCTCCTCATGAAAATTAGATCCAATGGTATGACTAGACAAATACTCTACATAATTAAATCCTTCTATATATATAAAAGCGAAAATGTGTGTATGTATGTTTGCTTTTTGTTTATGTACAAAAAAGGCTTTTTTCAGAGAAGCGGTCAGTCGGTTCACAACTTCTTAAAACTTTTTATATCACATATAAATCATAATATCTCACAGTTAACAACGGAGCTCGCCTGTCTATTTAATTTGCTCGACCTCGGGAAGATAAATATTCAACATCTGTTGCTCGTCGCGTGTGGATTAGGCTTTTTTCTATAGTAAAAGTGACACTAATTCTGGCGGTATTTTTCCGGTGACGATCGCCGGAAATGTTCGAAAGCAATCAGATTTGATCAAACAATTGCTATTCAAATTGGACATCTTGGGAAAATAAAAATAAAAAAGCGTTCCCGCAGTAAATGAAATACTATCCCGCAGTCAAACTTGACCCCATTAAGTCATTTAAACGTGCACCTGCCAAATCTAAGTAATTAAATAAATTCAAACGTGTTTCCGTTAAGTATCGCGCGGTGGCCCACTGGTTAACGTCACACTTTTTTTTAACACTTTAATTTCCAATTTCGCCTCAAGGGTTCGGGTTCGATTCTCATACTCACCTACCAAAACTTTTTTTAAAAATTATTTTAACTCCCCCCACTCCGGAGTTTTGATTTACCTCCGAACACCCGGGCAACGCTGGGTACACCCGCTAGTCTTAAATAAACGTCAAAACAATATGATATAAACGCGGGTGTTCCTCAGGGGTCGACCCTATGACTATTATTACTCCTGATATTCATAAATGACCTCCCTGATAAAATAATCTCTGAGATGGGTATATTTGCTGATGACACCACGCTCTATAACAGGCATGGGAGGAAAACGAAAGAACACATATCCAAGGCAATGGTGGAAACCCTACAAGAAGACTTCTAGTCTGTAGCGAAATAGGGTCAGAAATGGATGGCAATGTTCAGTTCTGCCAAGACTAAACTCGTTTGCTTTAATAATTACAAGAAATTGTCTCAGCCAGCAGTTCCTATGCCTAATGATACATTACCTGAAAATACTCCGTTCAAACTCCTCGGCTTAACACTCAGAAAGAACATGAGTCAGAACAGATATCGAGAGAATTGCCAAGGCTGCTGCAAAAAAGGTAGCGACTCTCTTTCTCTACCGTGATAGAAAGCTACTTACGTCTGAAAATATCCTGTACCTCTACAAGGCCACTATTCGCTCATGAATGGAGTATTGTTGTCACATTTGGGCTGGTGCACCTGCTACTAGTCTCTCGCTCCTGGACAGGGTTAAAAAAAAGAGTTGCCAACTGTCATCTGAGCTTCAACCTCTGTTCCATCGAAGAAATGTTGCATCCCTCTGCCTGATTTTCAAGTATTTTAATTGCAGATGCCTCGAACTACAAGCCATAGCACACTCTCGACGTAAATATCCACGACAAACGCAACAAGCAGCAAAGTGGCAACGGTAATTGTCAAGAAAACTGAAAATATAAAAAAACAAAAACAAGAGCCATTAAAAATAAGGAAAGGAAAGAGAAATATATTTATTATGCAAATAAATAATTTTAAAATCCTGCTTAAAAAAATATTTATCAAATATCTTATGAATTAAATTAGTAAGTATTAGAGTGGGGGTCAGAATTTGCCTGGGCGTGAAATACGCTTAAATATGATATTTTAATTTGTCTAGATTTTGTATATACAGGGTGGTCGCTAGAAAAGCGGAAAATTTGAAGCTCAGCTTAGATCATGAATAAAATGCGTGATTGCTATTTATTGTTGTCGAGCTTGGATTTCTAGGTTAAGACACTGCAGTGAAGTGCACGGACGACATTTTGAATATCTATGAGTATAATATAACATTTTTATTTGAAAAAAACTTTGTAAAAAGTATTCTTTGTAAAAAATAAATCGTTGTTTGACAGATTTCCCGCTTTTCTTATGCCCAACCTGTATTATTATAGAGTCGTGATTTCTAAAGTAAGAAAAAAAAGTATTTGGAGGCATCAGCTAGATTCGAAACCGAAGCATTTAAAGCCGGTGACGTTACCACTGTACCAATGTGACACACATATGAACTGCTTAAAAATTAAAACTTTACTAATACAGAGGTACAAAATGACCCATTTTTGTTCACGTAAATACTATTTTAACGGCTAAAGACTCATAAAAAAAACGGTTCATTAAAAATCCAATCATTTGAGGCCTCTGGAATTGCTCTGCGATTTTTAGTTTCGGGGGAGATAGAGTTTGAAAGTATAGAGACAGACAGACAGACATATATATATATATATATATATATATATATATATATATATATATATATATATATATATATATAAGATGTTGGAAACTATTTGTATCTTTTCCCTAAGCAAGCTGAAAAAAGTTATAAAAATATTTACATCAAAGAAAGAATGGGGTGGAAAATGAAAGCTGGGTGCTTCTACAAATAACGAACGAATCAAAATATTGAATTTATACTAAAACAAATGGTACTTTCGTAATTGTCATGGTGCAAGTAGTAAGATATCCAAAAATTACGAAAAACGAAAAGGTAGAAAAACAATTATTAAAGAAAAAAATGTGGAATTGAGCGAAGTCACTAAATTTCGCTTACTAAAAAAGAGACCAGTTAACAGGGGAAATAATTAAGTTCTGTTGCTTACAGCGCGTGACAAACGTAATATATGTATATACATATATATATATATATATATATATGTATATATATATATATATATAAAAGCGAAAATGTATGTATGTATGTGTGTGTATGTTTGTGTGTCTGCTAAAAGCTTTCGACAGAATGAACAAAAATTGACAACCTTGGTCTCATATGAAAGCTCCATCCTTCGCCCGACAAATATCGAAAAATTGGCCAAAAACGTTAATTTTTTCACCTCGAAATCAACACTTGTTTAAAGGGGGTCAGCAAAAACCGTCCTCTCATGACGAGATCAGTTCTACGCATGCGTCAGACGACGTCATTTAGTTTAAATATTTGAAGAACTGACACAATTTCATGTACGTCGTGTTAAGTCAGTTGGTTAGAGCGTTGGGTCATTATCTAAACGTTTTGGGTTCGAATCGTGGTGTGAAATGTCTTCTTTTTTTCGATTTTTTAAATTTTAATATTGAAGCAGTGTTATTTAGACCATTTTTCACGTAACGCTCGTGTTTCTGTTTTTTTTTTTTACTTCGCTTATTCTTGAGTTTCCATTAACACCCCCACCCCGACCGACTACACACACCCAAAAACACCCGGGTACCCACCGATATTTTAAATTTTAATATCGAAACAGGCTTATTTAAGCCATTTTTCCCGTGTTTTTTTTTGGGGGGGGGATATTTTTCAGATTTTTTAAAGCAGTTTTAACGGTCGTATTTCTGTTTTCTTTTTCGTTTTTGTTTTTTCGATTTTTACATTTAACATCGTTCGTTTGCCTTACGTTAGTTTTTTTGTGTGTGTTTTTTTTTCGATGTTTTGATTACCCCCCCACCGCCCGGGTACCCCCGCTTAAGTTTTAACGTTTGTTTTTCTGTTTTCTTTTTTTACTTCACTTATTCTAAGGTTTTCATTAACACCCACCACACCCGCCCGACCACACACACCTCCAAACACTCGGGCAACGCCGGGTACCCACCCGCTAGTTTATAATATAAATCACACCTGTCTGTTTAAATGCATGTATGTATGCCTAAAACTTTTGACAGTGTAAACGGATTTTCACAGATTTTTAGCGTTTTGAAGCTTGACCCTTCGGACGAACAATATAAAAAAATGGCCAACAACATTAATTCTTTCACACTCAACTGGGCACTTTTCTACAGAGAGTGGTTGCTTTTTTCGCCGATATTTTCGAAAGTTATCCCCTCTTTTCGATTGACTATATATATATATGTGTGTGTGTGTGTGTGTGTGTGTGTGTGTGTGTGTGTGTGTGTGTGTGTGTGTGTGTGTGTGTGTGTTGCTCAGCACACGCCTCCAAACACCCAGGCAACGCCGGGCACTCATGCTAGTTCAAAATATCGGACAAATTTTACTCCCCCATATTGTTTTATCGAAAACTCTTTTTCATTAATAATTTTTTTCTACTTTATCGGTTTCTGTAATATTTGGACATGTTACTATTTGCGACATGACATTTCACTTGTTTCATTTGAAATTCAATATTTCGAATTTCGAAATTAGTTCGTTCAGTATAGAAGCACCGAACGATGGAATAAAAGGGAGATAATAAAATAAAAATAAAATAAAATATTAACGCTATTAGAGATTATATAAGGTATAACTTTAAAAATAAAAAACGAAATCGTGATAATAGAAGATTTATAAAAAAAAAAAGAAAGTAATATATTAAGATATGGAGATTAAAAAGGATAAGAAGAATTTGAAAAAAATATGGATTGCAACAAAGAAATATATGAAAACGGAACGTTAGAAAATATGGAATCAAAGTTACAAAAAAAAATGGCGTAGAAGTAATAAAAAAAAACAAGGTCAGCCCACCCTTTGCCCTTTTCTTAAAGACAAGCGGTAAACAAACAGACATCAAAAAGGTAACGACGTATCCGTCTTAATCACTGCTCAATCAAGAAATATACGCAAACGAGACACATTATAGGACGTTGAATAAAAGGAGGGTCGCGTGCGGATGATCTAACACATACAATTAAAGTGATAAAGGGTCATTGTTGTCGCAAGATGTTTGGGATGCAAAAAATACTAATTGTGGGCTGGCAGATGTGTTAGTGGCCTATTTCATTCTACGTAATTTATATTAATTTACAATTAGGGTCCCCCTCTTAATACTGATGGTAACGGCCCCTATTTAGGGGGACGTTGCAATATTCTTTCCTTTTTCTTTGTTTTTTTTTTTTTTTCACAAAGACGAAGCTGATTGTTATATAAAGACACGGCAGGCGAAAAGCAGAGAATTGGGAGGAATAGAAGAGGTAGAATTGGAGGCATCTAGAAATAGCGGGAAAAGGCAAGCGCTCGGGAGAGCGCATTCCTCCGCCCAAAACACGATTAATACGCTCGTTTGTCTGAAGGCAGTGACAACAGCCGTAACTTTAGGCTGCTTGTTAGATGATGATGATGATGATGATGATGATGATGATGATGATGATTAGTCGGAGGAGGTGGAGTGCAACGTAATGCGGACGGCTATATGCTAATACCGAGCCGTGACGTCGAGGTAAGGAAGGAGAAGACCATGAAAAGGAGAACGCGCGTTCGGAAGGTGATCACGTTAGAGACGTGGATTAAGTTCGAGAGCGCGTTCGAGAAGACGATCACGTGAGAGACGTAAGAGCCGTATCGAGACGTGATGCGCGCTGGAAGCATGAGGAAATAAATGTCGTTGTAACAAAAACAAAACAAAAAAAACAGGATTTGTAGTTCTTTCCTCTTTCTCATTATTTGTCTCGTTTGCGACTGTGTCTACAACGTGTGGGTCCCGTGTGTAAACATGCGTATTACGTTAAAGCAGGATCAGGATGAGATGATGATGATGATGATGATGAGGAGGAGGAGGAGGAGGAGGAGGAGGAGGAACGAAACCGATCTGCGTAGAGCTCTCAGGATTGCCTGGTAAGCATGGAGCACTACCTTTTTCTTACATCTGCAAGATTGCACATTTTTACCTCGACACCCACAGTCACGTACCCCAATAGGCTGCATACAAAGTCGTGGAAGGTATTGGTGACAGCTGTTTCGTAATAAATGGGTAAATTAAACTAATTTCTGTTTGTCACCTTTATTATTGAAAACAGAAAAAAATAAAAATTATTTTTTTCAAAATTTGTTATTTTTTTTCTCTGACAGAAAGTAAGGCGGAAGGGTTTTTCTTCTTCTTCCTTTTCTTTTCTGCTTTTTTTTTTCCTTTCTCATGACAAACATAATATTTATTTTTATCTAATATATAAACGGCTATATGTCTGTCTGTCTGTCTCCATATTTTCAAACTCTATCTCCTCCGAAACTAAAAGTCGCAGAGCGGCGCTAGGGGGCCTCAAATGATTGGATTTTTTACACAGAAATATCGATATATTTGTTATTCTTGAAGCCATTACTAATATTTTTTAATATTTTTTAAAATATTTTTTTTAATATTTTTCCCTCTACGTTAAGATTGGCCGAAATTGATTTATAGCTTCTGCGTTTTGCTCCTTAGGTATGTACACACCGTCTGCTTTCATCCACTGATTACTGACATGACGGGGTTTCCATGCAAACTTCAAATTAATACAAAGCCATTTAAGTACTTTTGGGCATCTTTTGTAAAGTAAGAAGGGGGTTCCATTCGGGCATGCTGCAGATTTATTTCTAGCTTTGAAGACAACGCGTTTAACCACTTCATGTGTCATTATGTTCATATTGAACTTTTTATGAGGAATTTCTGGCCATATCAATTTACTATTTTTTTCCAGTGGTCTTTAGCCGGTTAAAATAGTTTTTCATGGCGTCCAAAATAGATCAAAATTGAAAAAATCGTTATGCATTTTGTACATTCATCTTAGTTTATTCTTGATTTTTAATTTTTAATAAATTCATATGTCACGTGAGTACAGTGATAACGCCACCAGCTTGTAATGTTACAGTTTTGCTTTCGGTTTCGATTCTAACTGATGGCACTTAAATGTGTTTTTGTTTGTTTTTTGTTTTTGTTTTTTTTTGTTTTGTTTTTTTGTTTTTGAAATCAGGACTATAATAATATATACGAAATCCGGACGAATTAAAATATCATATTTAAGCGTATTTTACGCCCGGGCAAAGCCGGATGCCTCCCCCCGGTACTTAACTCACATGCGTCATCTTCAGTGATTGCTCACTGATAGTATCGGCGGTTGTCCCTGTGTAATAAAAAGTCAACCCAGTTTTACAGTACTCGCCATCTCTTTCGAAAATCATCACAAATAAATCTTTGTTACTACAACAAGCGTTTACCATTGATTAATAACAACTATTAACCTTCTATGGAATTTAGGTCACAATACACACCTCCAAAGTCCCAGAAATCTTCGCATCATTTCAGTGGATGTATGGCTAGTGCTCTCCCTCCTTATTCTTTCCATTCTTCTTGATCCTTCATGATTATTTGGGGTTATATCGGCTGAGGCAGGTGCTATCTTTTTTATACGACCACTCTATTAGTAGTAGAAAGGGGTATTGAAAGATTTCCTGCTATTTTGCGTTAACTAAGATCGCTGTCATGTCCACCCACGATTCGTCCTCGCAGAAATTCTGATTAGTCTGGTGCCCCTTTGGTTCGTGGCAAGCTTCAATGTTGTTAGATGCAAGTTTGATGAGATACTGTAAGTTTATAAGAGTAGTGGTTGATGGACAGAAATCAGAAGCTCACGGTATTAATGCTGGAGTCCTTCAGGGATCTATCCTGGGCCGAATTCTCTTCCTGATCTACATTAATGATCTTCCAAATAACATCCTTAGATAATTTGTAGACCTTTGTACTGACGACACTGCCATCTATGGCAGCACATCATCAAGTTCTCTCTGATTCTCTCTCCTCTGATCTTGAGCACGTGGTACAATGGGGAAAGGAGTGGCTGGTTACTTTTAATGCATATAAAACCAAGCTTTTATCTTTACACCATCAACTCTCTTATCCCCATCTAGCATCAATTGAAATGAGAAGGCTTCATGTTTTAACAAGCTTCTGGGCTTGACCTGATCTGAAACGGAACACGTACATCAAATCCGTTGCGAAGGTCGCTTGGAAAATGGTGGGATCCTTTTATCAATCCAGTAGATATCTCACTGCTGATACAATTCTCTACCTATATAAGAGCCAGCTACGTCAAAGGATGGAGTATTGTTGTCACATCTGAGCTAAACAGAAAGACCTTATTCTGCCTTGACAAAGTTAAAAATAGTAATCGTCTGAGCTCCAATCTATGGTCCAACCTCGCCAAGCTCTCACGAAAAACATTTGTCTAGCTGAAAACACTATTAATAAATTAGGAAAGAAGGATGGAATACTGTTGCCATATCTGGGCAGGAGCTGCTAAAAACAGCCTATCCTGCCTTGACAGAGTACAAAATAGACTTCGTGGCTTAGTGGGGGATGCCCTTTTCTCTACCCTGCAACCTCTCTCCCACAGAAGAGACGTTGCGAGCCTATCCTTGTTTTATCGTTATTTCCATGGCAGGTGCTCGTCTGAACTCCAATCTCTGGTTCCCCCTCGCCAATCTTTCACGAAAAACACCCGTCTAGCTGAATCCACTGTCAAAAGTTTCCCCTACTCTTTATCTGTGCCTAAATCAAAACGCGGACTCCATGAACAAAGCTTCTTTCTTAGAACTGCACGCCTGTGGAACTCTGTTCCGTCTGCCTGCTTCCCACCGGACTACAACTTGGATGTGTTCAAGTCCAACGTTAACAAATTCCTAATGAACCGCCCCTTAATTAAACACTTCATCAAATCTCCATACTAACGTAATGTACTTGCAATAACCCTTATCCCTGAGTGGCTTCCGGGCCTTGATAAGTGGTGATCACTGTGTAAAAAAAAAAAAAATTACCCTACTCTTTATTTATGCCTAAACCTAAACTTACATTCCATGAACAAAGCTTCTTTCTTAGAACTGCACGCCTGTGGAACTGTCTTCTATTTGACTGTTTCCAGCTAATTACAATATGGTCGTCTTCGAGTATAACATAAACAAGTTCTTGATGAGCCGTTCCCCTTAAGTAATCCAATTTACCAAATTTTCACTGCTAATGATTCCTACCATATTGTCCCATTGACTACTGTACACTCTTTAACCCATATCATTGAGTGGTCTCTGGGCCTTAATAAGTGGTTATGCCTATGTAAAAAAAAGTTTTTTTCAGCAATATTCTTATTTGTAAATATAAATAAGCATATATTAATCTTAGGAAAAATATTTATCTTAGTGTTTATTCTTTTCTGTCATGCCTGAGTGTATATATATATATATATATATATATATATATATATATATGTGTGTGTGTGTGTGTGTGTGTGTGTGTGTGTGTGTGTGTGTGTGTGTGCATGCGTGTATATATACATTTAAAGACAGACAGATAAAGATATTAAGAGAGGGCAGGGGAGTAAGCAAATAAGGTGCTTTTTAAAATGCAAGAGAAAATGAGAGAAAAAGAGAAAGAGAGAGTGATAAAAAAGTAACGAAATAAAAGGGGGAGTGCGCGGGGAAGGAGATGAAGTCGGAGTAGAAAACCAACCACTGCCTGGGTGCCCTCAGAATGGGCTCAATAACTTTCGCTAAACTTCAAATGTTTGATGTGGGATCCGGGTTTCTTTATTACGTTTTCTGTCGATTTGTTTATTTGATTGCAAGCCAGACCGGCACTTCCGGTCGATGACAGGCACTTCCGTTCGGTGACGTTGCTCTTTATATTCCGCCTTGCGTTGGCCATTATTGTTTTATTTTATTTCTCCTTGTATTTTTTCCATAAAACATCACTTTGGCTTCAATAAAACTTGACCGCAATATAAAAAAAAAACATGTTTTTGTTCATCCAATGTGTTTTGTATTCCACGCTTTTTATGTATTGCAACACATAAACCACGGTGTCTTTATAATATATTTACTACAGTATAGTAATACAATACTTAGTGAAACATTAAAATTGTCGCTCTAGAAAAGACATGATTCCATTTCCGTTTAATGAAAACCAGTTTTCTTTATTTATTTATTTGCAGACCATCTACTAGTTGGCCAGCTTTGTACAAATCTCAAGAGCGATAGGAGCCTTCTATCATGTCTGAAAGTGACACAATGTTCAATGAACTAGATCGGAGATGCGCCGCTGTACAACTCATTTTCTCTACCGATCCAAGTTATGACAACTGGACCATTGCCAGGACCCTCAAAATATATCGCTGGATTACCACGAATAACAGGAGCGTGCCCAGGGTGATAAAAACAAAATTTCTGGCCACGGTTATGGGGGTTGGCGTGGTTTCAAGTGAGGAACATATCATGCCACCTCACATCTTCGAAGTCGGTTTGAAAGTCAATACCAAAGTTTAACTGAATGTGATGAAGAGTGTAGTGATACCCTAATGCAATTACGTAGCCGCTGGCAGACCATAAATGTGGCAGCAGGACTCGGCACTGACCCACAAGTTCAAAGAGACCCAGGCTTGGCTTAAGAAGGAATGTTACAACTTCGTACCGTTCTCATACCCTTTGCCTTGCTCCCCCGACCTGAACTTGCTGGACTACTCGGTTTGGTCATATGTCGAGAAGATCACCAACATGACTTCCCACAGCACCAAAACCAGACTGATTGCCGCCATCCGCCGAGTATGCACCGAGCTCCCGCCTGCGCTTCTGAAAAATGTATGATCCCACTTCCGGACCGGTATCTGAGGTTGAAGGCGGCTACATTGAATAGATGTCAGCTCTACTACATAATCAAGTTACCTGAATTGATTTTTTTCAATGAACGTTTTAAAATAAAGTTGTAGTGTTGTTTTCTTTAAGGCGATAAATTTATCGTTCCACCTTATAGCGTCATTGATTAATTTATATACATGTGTGCTTTTGTGTGGGTGTATAATAACAATTTTATTTACACAATTAAATTAATAAACCACTAGTGGGACCTGTGGAAATTCCACGGGGGACTCATTCATGTCTACTATATTAATGTTGGCATTCTGTAAATGTTTAGAATAAATGGAGACGCTCTGATAATATTGTAGCTCTTTTGTTAAAATTCAAAAATATTTATCTAAGCTAGCAAAGTAAAATATATTTAAGCGTACTTTATCCTGCCCGACGAAGCCCGATAGTAAAGTACGCTTAAATATATTTACTTCCTGCAGATATCGTATATATTATTATAAGGTTTATGTTTTATCTATTTTTATATATTATAAAGTTGCGATTTCAAAAATAAAAAAATATATATCCATATGCTTTGGGTGCATCAGCTTGAATCGAAACCGAAACCAAAACTCATGGAAAAAAATATATATATATTACTTATGTTCCTTCAGCCATAATCGAGACCGAAACCAAAACTTATGAAAAATTCTTGGTAAAATTATTTATAAAAAAAGAGATGACTTAAGTGGCATCAACTATAATCGAAATCAAAACTTGAAATCATGACAAATAAAAAAAATAAATGATTTGAGTACCATTAGCTATAATCGAAACTGAAACCAAAACTTTTGAAGAACTCGTGGTTAAACTATTTATTATAAAGAAATGAAAGTTTATAACAATTAAACGACAAAGCTTCTTTCTCAGAACTGCACGGCTGTGGAACTCTCTGCCGCTTGCCTGTCCCCCCCCCCAAAAAAAATTCAACTTGGATGTCTTCAAGTCCAACACAAACAAATTCCTGATGAACCGCCCCCTTAAGTAATGACACCTTATCAAATCCCCAATACTAACTATTACTACGATACTATACCATGATTAGTGTATACACGATAACCCTTATCCCCGAGTGGCTCCTGGGCCTTGATAAGTGGTGACCCCCATGTAAAAAAAAAGTTACTCGGATGTAAGCGTGACACACAAAATAAATAATACACACGCTATCCTATCGTTCAAACACTACAGTGTTTTAATATATGGTTAAGTGGCAGCTTTAGTCATTTAGAACAGTTTTAAAACTTAATCGCTCACTCATTTTGCAACCAAATTTCAAACAATTATTACAGCTTATAGATCACCTCCTCAGCTTTATAGTGAAAAAAATGTACAATTTTTATTCAGTAAAACAAAAGTTATTATGAATTTTCTGGTGTTCGAAATCGTAAAAATATGTAAGAACGTGAGCGACGTATTTTATAGCTGGTTTCCATAGCAACCACGTCGCTTCAGTGATTACCGTTACAACTAATTCGAAAAGAGAAGTAACAAGTTGAACAGAAAGAATGAAAGCATGAAAGGGAGATAATTGGGAGGATTTTATTGAAAGCAGACGAGTGCTGTACATTATTATTACATATGTGTTTATGGGGGCAAAAAAAAAAATAAGACTGAAATTAAACAAAGAACAAGTGAATTTATTGGAAGCCTGGAAAAATCATGGATTATAATAGAAAAATGCGAGTATGAAAAGTAATATAGTTAAGCTTAAAATGAAAAAGTAAAGGACTAGTTGTTAAAACAGGAAAAGAAAAGGACAAGATATTCTAGTAAAAAATATAATAAATTCATAACTTAAGATATTGCAGCATTAAGAATTGATTATATAATGTTATTATAATAGAAAAATGCAAGCATGAAAAGTAATATGGTTAAGCTTAAACATGGAAAATTAAAGGACTAGTTGTTAAAACAGCAAAAGAAAAGGACAAGATATTCTAGTAAAAAATAAAATAAATTTATAACTTAGAATATTGCAGCATTTAATTTTTTTTTAATTCAATTTAAAACATAATATAATCAATTCTTAATGCTGCAATATTGTAAATGGTTTAAGTTATAAATTTACAAGTAAAGTGGCTAATTAAGAAATATAAACGTATTTAGGTCATTGCATTTTAAAGCTAAATGCTGCTCATCAGTAGAAGAAAGGGGCCATAGATAAAAACTGGCTTACTAGCATTTAGAAATAAAATGGGAATCAATAAGATAATATGATTAAAAGTAATAAATAAATATTAAATGTAGGTACAATATATAAGTGTGACTCGAAAGTGTAGTGTATACGTAGGTAATAGTAAAAATCGAAAAATATGTGTCACGTTTAAATAATGGCGATCATTAAAGAAGAACCAAGAATAAAAGAGGAAATAACAGAGATAAAACAAATTGACGAGAAAGTGGAGAAAATAAAAGGAGATAGAAGATAGAAATAAGGGATACAAAAATAGATATATCAATAAAAATTAATCGATTTAAAAGTGAGGAAAATAGGGTCCAATTTTTTTTTTTAATCCGGATAAAAAAGCCTTTAATGTCTCCATAAAAAAAGTTTAAAAAAATATATTTGAATTAAATAAAAATGAAATAAATATTTTGACATGTTCTTATGAAGAATATAATAGTTACAATAAAATTATAAATTTTCCATGTCACTTTTTTGCTATACATACATATATATATATATATATATATATATATATATATATATATATATATATCTTCCTTTTTTCTCCACCATATTCCCTCTGCTTCACTTTTTTGTTTTCAAGTAAGATCTTTGACTTACTTGTTGTTTCATCAAATACATCTGCATGCAAAATCCGATCCCGCTAATTCCTACCCTCTGGTGAGAAGGAAAGTATTTCTTCGAAACCCCGCGGATTAAGGGCTATCCACTTATCTAGTCTTTCCTTTTCAGATTAAATATGTTTTTAACTCATTTCAAAGTGTTTTAACATGTGTTATTAACTGTTTGCTCGTATATATATATATATATATATATATATATATATATATATATATATACTAACCGTAACACTCTGCACTGAATATTCCCGAAAGGATGAAACGCTAGTGTCTGTAGGTATTTAATTATTATAGTAAATTATTGTATATATAAATATATATATATGTGTGTGTGTGTGTGTATGTGTGTGTGTATTAATATATATCTATTACTCTAGAAAAATATTTTACTATAATATATCAATCCTTATATGAGAAGCTAATTGATATAATAATTAAGTGATTGATTTTGCGCTACGAAACAGATGCTGTCAAGGACTGTACACACCAATGTATGTAAAGGAATTAAATATAAAATTGTCAACACTATGTATTTTGGAATATAAAGTATTTGTTATTTATTATATATATATATATATATATATATATATATATATATATATATGTAAATATATTTTATTTCCTTATATACCAATCCTTATTTAAGAAGTTCAGTGTAATTGCAGAGCAATACCGTGAATAAATTAATAAATACCTTATAATATGTTTCTAAAATTCAAAATCTCGTAATGGAAATATAACAGAAGGTATTTACAGCTTCCTTTCACATTTTCGGATTTTAATTATGTCAAAACGCACTTTATTTCCTTTTGACGGATTGATAGTTGCTATTTCTTCTGATGAGTTAAGGGCAAAATAAATTCACTATTGATATAATAATTAAGTGATTGATTTTGCGCTACTATCACGAATTGTAAATGTCAACTGAATTAAAGGAATAAATTAGAAATGGTCAACATCATGAAGTTTGGAATAGTCCTTTGTCATTTATTCACTATATATATATATATATATATATATATATATATATATATATATATATAACCATATTACTTTTTATGCTTGCACTAAACATACATACATACATACATCTACTGTTTTATGTATAGAAATTGATTTATTTTCTCCTCGCAGTTTTATGAACTGTCCTTGTGTATATGGATATGCGTTCTGTTCAGTGGTGCGCATAATATTACCACAGATGAGGGTCTTGTCAAAACTATCCAATGAACCTTTGAATTATATTCCAAAAAGTCGACTCTGGTTTAGAATGTTTTGTCGCCTAACTGGTTTTCTATGAAACCGGAAGTAATAAAATGGCGCCGAATTGGCATTGCGAGATTTTTGCGCGAACGGCTTGACTGGCCCAGGGTAGGATCAAGGGGGTGTGATAAAACGCAACAATAAAAAAGGGGTCGGGTTCTCTATTATATTCATCATTTTCAAATTGAAAAAAAAAATGAATTGCGAATCAAAAACTCTCAGCGTTTCTGAATCTTTTAGATGAGGAATGATTTCTTTCCCCCCCCCCAAACAAGGCACGGTACCACTTTGATGTAGGGAGTTACTATTTGGGACATAAGTTGCAGGAATACTGTAGGGAGTTGAGCAGCAAGATGGCTGTTTACATAACACTTGAATTTCTGCATGTCAGTACATTTGGGGAAAGTGGATTCCAAAGTCTAGTAGTGCTGGGGAAAAACTATTAGAGTAGAAGGTTTTCTGGCATCTGGAGATCTCTACTGTGTAGAGGTGGGAGTTTGCTGCCTGTCGGGTAAGTCGAGAGGTCCAAGGACTAGTAGTTCGGTGGATCACCTACAATTAAGATACTTGTAGAACAGGCAGAGGGATGCAACATTTCATCGATGGGACAGCGGTTGAAGCCTAGATGACAGTTCAGGACCAATTAGATTATTTGGATTATTTGGATTCTTTTTTTCTGATCCCACAATATATACATTAGATATTTTCAAACATATAATAAACCAGTGCTTCTACAGTATACGAACCGAACGGAACTCACTTTTGCCGAACTAAACCTAAAACTAAATTTTAGTATACATTTAGTTCATGTTATGGTTAGGACTAGATTCGTGTTTGGAGAGGGTTTGCTTAGGGTCCAGTAAAAGTTTGCTAATGTTTCGTTTAGGATTAGCTTATATTTTGGTAAGGGTTATCTTATGAGTTGAGTTAGGGTTTGATTATGGTTAATTTATTGTTGGTTTAGGGTTAGGTTAGAGTTTGTTTAATGTTAGCTTAGGCTTAAGCCAAAATTATATTATGGTTGGATAACGATTACCTTAGGGTTGAGTAAGGGTTAGCTTAAGAATAACTTAGGGATTGGTTAGTGTTAGGGTTTGCTTATGATTGGTTGGAATTGTTGGGAGTACCCTATGGGTTTCCTTTCTAATGGTTTGGTTAGTTTAGTTTAAGGTTAGTTAGGTTTAGCTTAGGGTTTGGTTCGGGTTTTTTAAGAGTTGAGTTAGTGTTAGCTTAGGGTTAGGTTAGAGTTAGCTTAGAGCGTAGTTAGGCTTAGTTTAGAGTTGGTTTAAGTTAGGGTAGAGTTTATTTTGGGTTAGCTAAGGGTTAAGCTAGAATTTTATTATGGTTAGATCGGAGTTAGCTAAGGTTTCGTTTCAGTTAGCTTAGGGTGGGTAAAAGCTAGCTTAGGGTTGGGTTGTGGTTAGTTAGGGTAGAGTTAAAGTTAGTTTAGAGTTGAGTTGGGTTAGGTTTGGCTTGTGGTTTTTGTTAAGGTTATCTTAAGGTTGGATTGTGGTTAGCTTAGTGCTAGGTTAGTGTTAGTGTTGTGGTGGCAACCACTTATTTGCATATGCGAATAACATAACACTATAAATGGCAAGCCTAGGTTGGCCTTGGTGTGTCTTACTCAAATGCCACCGAAAGTGACGCCGAAGAGCGTACATGTCCTCCCACCAAGACTCGACACCGTCATTTGTACATATTGTAAATATACCTTTCCTTTAATACACTTATTATTGCGTTGTCTTGTTGTTTGCGTCTTCATTGTATTTCCTTACTAATTATTGTTCAACCTTGCAACCACAACAGTTGGCGACGAGATATGAAGCGTCAAATATAACAGTTTGACGAAGAACTATTTTAAAAAAAAAAAGTACAACGCAAAGGTTGACCATTTTTTTTAAGGAATGCAAAGTGTTGACGAGCAAACGGATTTTACGCTAAAGAGAAGTTTCAACTCAAGTGAAAAAAAAAACTCTAACGTGGCAAAAGCGACAATTTACGCCGTTTTCTGGGAATCCGACTTGCAAACGAATGTAAAAGTGATTTTTTGTTTGTCGCTACACGTCAAATCTTACTAAAGGACCAACTTGCAAACGAAAAGCGAACTTTGTTCTGTCGCAAAAACGACAGGTCAGACCCGTCTTACGAAAAGCAAGGAAGTAACCTACGAAAAAAGTTCACCAGTGGATTCTAATTACTGTTCTCCGTAAACAAAACAACAACTAAAGGACTTTTTAATTAATGTTTTGGTTGACGTCCGTACTAAAAGGAAATACCACAGCTAAAACTAAAATTCAAGGAAAGGATTTTTTTTCTTGAAGTTGTCACTGAATAACGGATAATACAGTAAAACGTCACGGAAAAAAAGGTAATCTCAATTAAGAGGTATTTTAAGTACTAAAATACTAGAGAAAAAAAACTCAAAGAACTAAATGTACTGCATACATTTATTCAATTGTGACTCGATTAAAAAAAAAAAACTTTTATTTTGTGGAAAGAGTTACTTATTAGTAAGTGCCTAAAAACGGAAAGTCAATTCCATTTCGTGATTCCAGATAAATCTGTTTTATTTTTTTTTTTTGCAGCGTGACTCGCAAAAAGAATATATTATTGCAAGCAGCGATATGATTATTGAAAACAGGAGCTTACAGCAATTTGCTTTTTTGTTGTAACCCAAAACGGTGTATATTGTACATGGTACAATATTTTTTTAACTACACACTAAAAAAATAAAAAATAAAATAAAAAAAAAAACATGGAAGACTTATCAAATATGTTCATGCAATTTTTACAAGCACAGGCTGAGCGGGATGAACGCAGACAAGCTACACAAAACGAGCTTTTGCTAACACAAATACAGGCACAGGCTGACCGCGAGGAAAAGAGAGAGGACAGGTTATTGAAATGGCAGCAGGAACAAGAAGAAAAGCAGAAAATGGCACAATTAAAGCAGAAAAAACTGCAATTGGAACAGGAAGAAAGGCATAAGAAACTACAATTGGAATATGAAGAAAGACAAGAGGAACGTTTTGCTAAAACACTGGAACTATTAAAGAGTAATCGAGAAAATGTCGATAGTGTTAATTTCTCCCATACAACTATTTTTAATAGCATGGACACATTTCATTATGTGCCTGAGGAAGAGAAGAATTTTGAAGCATACTACACAAGATACGAGGATGTTTTTCAACTGGACTGTAAAAATTGGCCAAATAGTCAGAAAGTGAGCCTCTTACTCAGAAAGTTGGGTACATCAGAACACAGCAAATTCGTAGATTACATATTACCTAAAAAAAAAACTGCGGAATTAGAGTTTATGGAAGCTGTAAAATTACTAAAAGAATTATTTAATCCAAATATATCTCTTTTTCATAAAAGATGACTGTGCATGAATCTAAGAAAGATGGACAACCAAGATTATTTGACATACGCATCAGTTGTCAATAAAAACTGCGATAATTTTAAGCTTGCAGAACTAACGGTAGAAGATTTTAAATGTCTAATCTTCGCTCAAGGGTTAGTTTTCACGAAAAATGCAGAAATACGCAGACGAGTGTTGTCCAAGCTGGAATCTGAGCAAGATTTAACCCTCCAGAAACTAGCAGAGGACTGTGAAAGGGCCATTACACTAAAAAAGGATTCAAATAATATAGAAGAATCCGGAGTGGCATATGTAAGAAAAGTTAGAAAACCATACGCACCAACCAAGAACTTTACAAAGAAAAGCAATGGAACGGGATATTCCAAAGATAATAACCATAAATATAGTACACAATATAACAAGCCTCTTCCTAGATATAACTGTAAGAGATGTGCAGAAAAGCATTGGGAATCAGATTGTCCTTATAAGAAGAAAAAATGCTACATTTGTAAGAAGGTGGGACACAAAAGCGATTGGTGCAGATATAAAGATTACACCAGAAAGAGAGTACAGCAAACAAAATCAAATACAAAATTAGACAAAGATCGGCGAAAATACGTAAAAGTGGAAATATTTAAAACATCAATAAAGTTACAACTCGACTCCGGCTCCGATGTTTCTATAATAAACCTGAATACATGGAAAAAGTTGGGAAAACCGGCCATGATGAAAACTAGTAAAGCAGCCCGGACGGTAACTGGTGGGGGTATAAAATTTGAAGGAGAAGTTGTCCTCCCGATAAAATTGAAAGGGATTTCGAAGAAATTAAAAATATTCGTACTAAAAAGTAGTGAAAATCTGTTTGGAATAGATTTAATTGAGAAATTCGGACTATGGGATAAGCCAATCAATACATTCTGTAAAAAATTAGAATGTTCTTCTCCAACAACAGTAAATATAAAAGACGATTTAAAAGAATTATTTCCTGAGGCATTCACGACTAACTTAGGTCGCTGCAATAAATTCAAGGCCTCGTTTGAACTTAAAGAAAACGCCAGCCCAATTTTTAGAAAAAAGCGAAATGTTCCGTTCGCTGGGTTGGAAAAGATTGATAAAGAATTAAATAGATTGGAACAGACGGGAATTCTATCAAAAATAGAACACAGCGAGTGGGCAGCCCCCACCGTATACGTAAAGAAAAAGAATGACGAAGTTAGAGTGTGCGCAGACTTTTCGACCTATTAAAAGATCACCATTACCCCCTACCAAGCCCAGAGGAAATATTAACGAAGTTGAATGGGGGTAATATCTTCTCCAAGATAGACTTGAGCGACGCGTATTTGCAAATACCGGTCGATGAGAATTGCTCAAAAATGCTATGCATCAATACGCATAAGGGATTATACAAATACAACCGATTGCCTTTTGGCATCAAAGTAGCGCCTGCCATCTTTCAGCAAGCGATGGACACCATGCTAAGTGGTATTGAGTTCGCATGTGCATACCTGGACGACATTGTTGTCAGGAGCAAATCCCTAGAAGAACATAAGGAACATTTGAAACAAGTATTTACTCGAATACAAGAATTCGGCTTTAAAGTAAAAGAAAGTAACTGTGATTTTTGTATGAGCGAGATTAAGTATCTTGGACATATAATAAACAAACATGGACGACGTCCGGACCCAGACAGATCTGCGGCAATAAAAAATATGCCAGCACCCGATAATGTAACAACCTTGCAGAGTTTCTTAGGACTCGCAAATTATTACCAATCTTTTATTGAAGGAATGCATAACTTGCGAGCCCCCTTAAATAATCTGCTTAAAAAGGATACACCGTGGAACTGTACGCGAGAATGTCAAACCGCTTTTGACAAAATAAAGAGCGCACTAACATCCGAATTATTCTTAACGCACTTTGACACAAACTTAAAAATAGTCGTCGCTAGTGACGCTAGCTCCTACGGCTTAGGAGCATGCATTCAACATATTATGCCGGATGGGTCTAGAAAACCAATAGCGCACGCTTCGAGAACGCTGATACCAGCCGAAAGGGCATATTCACAAATCGAAAAAGAAGCGTTGAGCATAATCTTTGCCGTGACTAAATTTCACCGATATTTATATAGTAGACAATTCATACTTGAAACCGACCATAAACCGTTAGTCACGATCTATGGATCAAAAAAAGGATTGCCGGTATACACCGCAAATAGATTGCTGCGCTGGGGTACAATATTACTTAATTACGATTTCCAGCTACAACATCTAGCATCAAAAAAGATTTGCCATGCAGATGGAGTGTCAAGACTGATACCACAGAAACACAATCTGGAAGAATCAGTCATTGCAGCAATTCGGACAAATGTTGAAGTAAAAAATATGGTAGCAAACATCATTAAGGAACTGCAAAAAAATTCTGCTTTTTATCTATAAGGGGAAAAAGGACTATTTTTGAGATATTTTTTTTTCGATTTGTAACACTTATCAGATTAATTTCTGTACAAAACATATCTAAGAACACTGTCAGACATATAAATTACCTTCGTGTGATATTTGCACAAAAATAGGAATAGCTGTTTTGGAACCTATGAAGAAGGAACTCACACTCACACACAAAGTGACTTATATATATATATATATATATATATATATATATATATATATATATATATATAAAGTCACTTTATATAAAGCTATAAATATATATATATATATATATATATATATATATATATATATATATATGACAAAATCTCTATATTCCAAATTCCGAAATTTTGTTCGTCTTACTGCTTATTTCTTTCAGTATGTTAAAATTTTTTAGATTTACTTTACAGAATAGTACAGAAACAATCATATAATTATGATGTTAACTTTTTGAATATTTGGTATATATATATATATATATATATATATATATATATATATATAGAGAGAGAGAGAGAGAGAGAGATGTTTTTTTATTTGTTTTTGTTAGCGATACTTTCTTGAATGAATTCAAGTATTTATATGAAAGTGCATTTTTACCTAAATGCTTGTTGGGAATAATTTTCCTATTGACCAATCTGGTAATCCCTTTAATGGGGAGCGGCATATATATTATTTTTTAAAGTATAATTATCAACTGACACGTGCTTCGTCAGCCACTCTGATGAGTCGTGGACGACGAAACACGTGTCAGTGGATATTTATACTTTTAAAAAAATAATATATATAATACTGAATATACATAGGCACCGCCAAAAATGGCCGCAAAATCAAGTTGTTGTTGTTTTTAAAAACGAAATTACATTTATTAAAATCCATTATTTCTGAGTAACTTTTTTTCTTCCAGAAAGATAAAACCCTGAATTTTATCATATAGAAAACAGAATAATGTAAAACTTTTTCTATTTTTAATAAAATTTTAAATGTTAAATTTTCCCCAAAAGTTGACAATTGACATTTTTTGTCTTGCACAAAAAACGTACATAAATATTTAAAAAAAAAAAAGGTTTTTGAAATAATTAATTTATTTATTTGTTGTCTAACTAAGATTTAGGATGATTTTCTATGAGAATATGCAAAAATATTATAATATAAGTACCTGGATTTCAAATAATTCCACTTATTCATATATGTAACCAGTTATTTCGCATCGATGTAGAGTCTACATCGACACTGTTTACGTTTGCGTTTGATAAGAAGCAAACTATGGAAGACCAAACAGGCCAAAAAAAACTTATTTTTCAGTGACGAAAATTTCAATGTATTATTAAGCTGAGGCTGGCCAGTACCAGATGGGTGACCATTTGTATGAGTTTGGTTTTTAATGTGTATGTGTGTGGGGGCAGGCTCCCCAAAATGGGGGGGGGCAATTTACAGCAGAATAAAAAAAAATTATTTCAGCGCGTTTGGTCCACCGTAGTCGAAAGGCGGCAAACGTTTTCAAACGGGATCGAAAAAAATTATGCTATTTTTAACACAAAGGGCACAATATTTATCGAATTTTTTTTTGTATCGATTCTTCAAAGCATGCCCTGTTTAATAATGGTAATGCATTATTCGGCTTGCTAAAAAAAAATTGTTAATTTATTCATCAAAGATTTTAAAATGGCTTTTTTCGTATAAATATTAAAAAAAAATTTTTTTGTTTTGCTTAACTTAAATTAATTATTTTACTTAACATATTCACCGAATTTCACACTTCAAAACTCAAAAGCGGGATAATTAAACACAATCGAAGTTCTGATATTCAGACGTCAAAATAAGGTATGCAAACAATTTTTTTTTTTTTAATCTATAATTCTGTCCCTTACAACAACACAATATGTTTTGTTCAGTTTCAGATGATTATTTTAAGTATTTGTTCCCACTTCAAAACAAGGGGGGTTTTGTAAGCAAAAAAAGATATGTATATAAATATCGTTTATGAAAAATAAGTACACTGTTATAAAGTTCATTCTTCTCTTAATAATCGCTGAAAATTTCGTATTTATCAGATAATTACCTGATTTTTGGTAGATTTTTAAAAAGACGGTCCATCAAAAAGTACTAACCTGCCCCCCCCCAGTTTTGGAGGTGCCTATATATATATATATATATATATATATATATATATATATATATATATATATATATATATATGTGTGTGTGTTATTACTAGTTCGCTGTTGATTCGCAAGGTTCTTTTGTGAAAGTACTTGAAAAATAGGAGACATTACTTTTGGAGCGCTCCTTATACTATGAGTAAATCGGCGTTATTTTATTCATACTTTAACCAAATGTATTAGTTGCACCTGATACTGCAAAGAGTTCAGCAACATTGAAGAATACTTAACTCCACTGATTAATCTATGTCCCAACGGATTATAACCAGATGTCTGTTAATTTTTTTTTTTTTTTTTTCATATACCAAATTTATTAATTGTAAGACATGAGCATAAATTTACATCCGGATCTAAGCACCATCATCGGATGTTCACTCCCAATAAAATTCTACATTTACCAAACTTTGTTTTTCTCTCCGTCCTGTGGGTGAGGGGGAACCACACCCGGCGACGGTCACCGGCAGCGTAATTACCTAATTAGCAGACAATGGCAACTTGAGCTTTTCTTTTGACCACATCTCTTCACCATCTCCATCATTGACACGGTCCTAAAAATCTGGCGCTAACAAAGGCTCGGTGACCAACGACCATGAAGTCTGATGACCACCATAGTCGACATGTTTGGCGTATCATTTAATTCCCCGCTCTTTTTTTTTTTTTCATTTTTCCAACATTTTTTTTCTTTTTCAAATGTAATTCAATTATTCATTACACGTGCTTTTCCAACCATCACTTCCTCGTTTCTTGTCCTGATGAATAAAGTCGGTATAAAATAAAGACCAATTTTTCTGTTTCAGTCCGCACGGATTTTCAGTTTTATGGACTTTACCATCTAATTTCAAACCAAACGGTTAAAATCTGAGGTGTACATAGTAATATCGTGGAACTATTTTCATACGCGCATTATATATAACTACTTGGCGTAGGTATGCTGTAAAACGTAATGTATGTATTTTAAGTAAGTTAAAACAACACGTGTGCCTTTTTCATATATATATATATATATATATATATATATATATATATATATATATATATATATATATATATATATATATATACTATGAGAAAAATAGAAAAAAACGAATGAAATTATTAAAAAAATCAACGTTTCGTCCTTATTTCAGAGGACATCTTCAGGATAATTGAAATAAAAAAATAAAAATGTAAGAAAAGAAAGTCATAGATCGTGCGAAAAAGACAGTTCTTGAATCCTACCCATGTCGGGAAGGACAAACATATGTGTGCGTATGGGAAGGTTGGGTTGTTCTATGTCTATATATACACTTTTAAAAATGCGTTAAAATAAATATTGTGCAGAACACGATCACTCATTTAATTTAGATCAAGCGAAAATTATTAAATACGTGATAGATAGAGCTAAAAGAAGACTTTTAGAATCAGCACTAATATTGAATACTAATACTATTACGCAAAGAAAAGGCTTCTACCATTTAACCCCTAGCATAGGGAAAATAATAATCAGAGAACAAAATATCAAAACAGATCCTGGCTAAACCGTTTTTCCTTAAACATTTTCAACAAAATGAATAAGTTTACAGAAGAAAAAAAAATGTACATATTTATTTTAACGCATTTTTAAAAGTGTATATATAGACATAGAACAACCCAAACTTCCCATACGCACACATATGTTTGTCCTTCCCGACATGGGTAGGATTCAAGAACTGTCTTTTTCGCACGATCTATGACTTTTTCTTTTCTTACATTTTTATTTTTTATTTCAATTATCCTGAAGATGTCCTCATAAGGACGAAACGTTGATTTTTTAATAATTTCATTCGGTTTTTTCTATTTTTCTCATAACATAACGTCAACCACCGCTGGTATTTTTTCATTCCTTATATATATATATATATATATATATATATATATATATATATATATATATATATATATATATATAAAGCTGAACGTATGTGTGTGTGTCTGTTCACGAATAGGCTCCTATGTGGTTGACTATTATAGAAAACTGATTACATATAATGATAGAAGATGTATCGAGACACAGGAATGGGTATGTTTGATCTGAAATAATGATGATTCATTAAAATTGTGGGGTCTGCGTACGCACCTGGTCCACAAAGTACGGGAATATAAAATTTAAAAATTAAAAAAAACGTTTACAGGTGTTTTTGATATAGATGTACATAATACTACTTTGACGAGTATGTTTTAACTTAAATAAGGATGGTATAATAAAATTGTGGGGTCTGCGTTCACGCCTGATCTCCATAGAATGGAAATAGGCACAAACTTTAATAAAGACTTTTCATATCTATCTGCGTAAGTATACTTTGATAATTATGTTTCAGTTTGATGAAATATGGTATAATAAAATTATGGGGTGTTCGTTCGCGCCTGACCTCCATAGAATGGAAATATGTTGCAAAGTTTAACAAGTTTTTTTAATATAGATCCACAGAATATTGTGATAAGTGTTTCAGTGTGAACAGGTATGGTATAATAAATTATGGGTTTATCTATTTTATTTTTACTTTCATCATATTTTGCTTTGGTTTTGATACCCCCAAATTCGAAGCTAACTCTTTTCAACCCTTCCTTTCCATAACCTATCATACTTTCATAAATCAGAGTCCATTTTCTGTAGGCTGTTTTTGAACCCAGTCAACGACGGGTACTTTTGCTAGTATACCTAGTTTTGTTGTTGATTTTTTAAACGATATTAAGGTTATTGTCGTGTATTGGACGTATTTATTTATTTATTATGTTTTAGAAACAGTAATCTACGTACACGCATGTTTCGTGGTCCTACCCCTGTTCATGTTCAGCGTAGCTTGACTGTTGTTAGGACTCAACTCCGGTATTATGCATTTCAGTCCAGCGTCTTAACCCATCGTGCTATGATGCTATAGACAATTTACTGCTTACTTTTTATCGTTTATCTATTTACGTAGTTTTGTTATTGAGTTTTTTAAACGATATTAAAGTGCTATTGTCTCCACCTTGGAAATCCGGTGTTTTCTTAGAAAGAAGAAATATATATAATGTTCCGTATCTTCGGTTGAGCATATTGGGAAGTGATATACAAATTACCATTAGCGTATTAAGCAATGGCTTTTGTGTAAACAAATAAGGTATTTGGACAATGTCAAAACATTGTTAATTCACCGCCCGCAGAGCACCAGCTGAATAGCGCAACAGTTAGAAGCTCAGACTGTCGTTTGGTTGTCGCGTTTCGATCCCGGCTTGAGGTAGTTGCTTGTCTAGCCGCAATGATGAGCTGTGAAACAGCGAAACAGTACTGCGTGTGGATGACTATATACACACACACATATATATATATATATATATATATATATATATATATATATAATTTTTATTTTCTATATGTAAATAAGTTATATTTTGCTATGATGTGCATAACAGGTTGATCATTATTGACCTGGTGGAGTGCGAAAGAAACCAATCCTGCTGAATATGTTTCAATATAACTTGAACGACTCCTACCAATATTTTAACGTGGTAAAATGAAAAAAGTTAATTCCTAGAAGACGGAGCTCCTTGTCACTCTGCTAGGGTGAAACAACATTGGTATAGCCAAAATGGGATTAATAAATTTCCATGGCCAAGTCAGACCACGAATATGAACCTAATTGAAAACCTTTGGGGTATAACAGAGTGGAACTTTCGCAAAAGGAAAAAGCATTATTGCGTTAAACTTTAACCCTTTCACAACCAAATTTCTGGCCAAAAACCGATATTAGAGATTTTCCCAAATCTACGTACCCGTTTATGTCAAATCTTGAGTTATTTGGTAGGGAAATGTACACACACATACATACATAGTCAATTTTACTTATATATATATATATATATATATATATATATATACATACATATATATATATAACTACTTCATTTACTCACATAAAATTAATATACGAAAGTATAGATTTATGCGTAAACTTTAGGTATTTACTTCAAAAGTGCTCAATACGTAAGGTAGAGCTACTTATTAATTTATAAAATATATATGGCGATTAAGCTACACTGAATATTCCGCGGGTATATATATATATATATATATATATATATATATATATGTGTATATATATATATGTATATATATATATGTATATATATATGTATATATATATGTATATATATGTATATATATGTATATATATATACACTTGTGCCCGATATTATTCATACCCCTCGGATCTTTGAGATTTCTATAAGAATATTGCTCAAACCAGAAAATAGACAATATTAAAGGGATTTCAAACAATAAATCAAGCATAAGTATTTAATTTAAACTCAACAAATAAATAAATTATGCAAGTTTGAAACATTATACAAAGAAAAACAATAATGGCACTAGTTCAAAATTATTCATACCTCTCTTACTAATAGTCAATAGCATGCCCTTTATTCTTAATAACTGCCTGTAACCGTTTGGGATATTTATCAACAAGGTTTTTACAAGCATCAACACTGATTTTTGACCATTCTTCAATGCAGTAGTTCTCCAAATCCCTCAAATTTCTAGGTTTCCGCTTTTTAACCTCAGTTTTCAATATGTGCCAGAGGTTTTCGATAGGGTTCAGGTCGGGACTCTGGCTAGGCCATTCCAAAACATTAATTTGATTATCCTCAAACCATTTCTTGACTATTTTGGCAGTATGTTTTGGATCATTATCCTGTTGAAGGACCCAGTTTGGTCCTAAATGGAGCTTCTCCGCATCCTGTCTAATGTTTTTCTGGAGTATCTCCAAATATTGCTGCTTCTTCATGGTTCCATCTATCTTGACCAAACTACCTGGACCACTAGCCGAAAAGGAGCCCCAAAACATTAGGCTACCACCACCATGTTTCACCGTGGGTATGGTGTTCTTTGGGTTGTAAGCTTCTCCTTTCTTCCTCCAAACATAAGAAGCATCCATATGGCCAAACAATTTAATTTTTGTTTCGTCAGTCCACAAAATACTTGAGAAAACGGACTCTGGAGAATTCACATGGGTCCTAGCAAACTTTAGACGTGCAGCAAGGTGTTTTCCGGTGTGCAATGGAGTCCTTCTTGGTCTCCTTCCTTTCAGACCATTTTCATGCAGAGTCCTTTGCAATGTTTGCCTTGATATTTTTATGCCAGAAGACTCCAGATTTTCTAAAATATCCTTAGTAGTGGTGGTTGGATTTGCATTAACACTTCTTACAATATTCCTGGTGGCTCTAGCAGACAGTTTCCTTTTCCTTCCTCTACCTATCAAGTTGTTTGTTGTGTGGTGGCTCTGGAATTTTTTGATGATGCTCTGTACTGTTTCTGTAGGGACCTCAAGTTTCTTGGAAATTGACTTGTAAACTAAACCATCCTTATGTGAATTCACAATTTTAGTCCTAAGATCATTACTAAGCTCTTTTTTCTTCCCCATTCTAATAATTTTTATTCTTTTATTTGTTTTCAGTTGATATCATTTTAATTTCTGAAAAATGCAAAAAACGAAATGAAATTAATCAAAGGTTGTATAAAAGCATTCAAAATAAGAATCAAACAGGAAACAAACAGTCAGAAACTCGATTAATACTGAAAAAATAAGGGGGTATGATTATTTTTGAACATTGCAGATTTTATAAATAGCTGTATATTTCTTTTATTACAAGTATCCCGAGATTTTAAAATGGCGAAAATGATCAGAAGAGGTTTATTAAGAATATGTATCAATATGGACGTAAACAATAAATTCTTACAAAGTTACACCTAATAAACTCAATTTTCAAGGGGGGGGGGTATGAATAATATCGGGCACAAGTGTATATATATATATATATATATAGTTAAGATGTAAACATGGAAAGCTTATGTAACCTTAAAGAGAATATAGATATTAGTACTTGTATAATAATGCCAACCAGATAAAAAAAAAAGCTCAATAGAATTAATATAGAAAATAGAGCTTGTCATAAAATAACACGATTAAAAACTTTAAATTATAATTTGCTAGAATTTATTATGCAATGGGATAGTAAAACAATAAATATTAAGAAATATTTAGTTTAAAATTTTTTTTTTTTTTTGGTCTGTCACCCTTCGGTTTAAAACAGTATATTTATTTGTCAGTTATACTTAAGTTTAAAAAAAATAGTTTAGTCTGTCTTTCACGTTAACGCGTCGTTTTTTTTTTTTTGTTTTTTTTTTTATAAAGGCGTCACCACTTATCAAGGCCCAAAGGCTACTCGATGATAAGGGTTAATTAGTGTACGGTAGTCAATGGAACAATAATGTAGTAATCGTTAGTAGTGGAAATTTGGTCAATTGGATTACTTAAGAATGCAGCTCATCAAGAACTTGTTTACATTGGACTTGAAGACGACCATATTGTAGTCAGCTGGAAAGAAGGAAAACAAAAGAACTACACATGCTTGCAGTTTTAAACATAAGCTTTGTTCATGGACTGAGGGAAATTATTGACAGTGGTTTCAACTAGAAGAGCGTTTTTCGTGAAAGTTTGGCAAAGGGGGAACCATAGATTGGAACTCAGTCGAGTATTTTCCATGAAAATAATGATAGAGCAGAGACAGGCTCGCAGCATCTGTTCTGTGGAGAATACTAGGCTACAAAGTCTTCTAGGTTACAAAGTCTATTTTGATCTCTGTTAAGGCAGGATAAGCTGCTTCTAGTAGCTTATCCTGCGCAGGTGTGCCAACAGTACTCCATCCTTGGACGTACCTGTCTCGTATACAGGTAAAGAACTGCATCGGTAGTCAGATATCTACTGGTAGAATGATCTCACCATTTATCCAGCTACCTCGGCAACGGATTTGGTGTACGTCTTCCGTATCAGATCAGAAGTAAAGATAAGACCTAGAAGCTTGTCAAAATATGGAGCCTCTCCAAGACGGGAGCCATTCATTTCAATTGATGTCAGACGGAAGTCAGAACGTTGATGATGAAAAAATAGAATCTTCCACAGGCATTTTTGTCGATCTATCAGCTTTAAAATAATAACTACGTCTAATTAATCTGCACTTTTAATTATTCAAATATTTCAAACTAAAAAGAAAAAGATGACCGACGGACAACACCTTTCAAAGATATGCAAGGTCTCGCCTATAGATAAACGATGTCTTTTCTCGCCTTTATATTCATTTGAAGCAATTGGTGTAATACGTCAAGTATTTACTGGTTTGCGCCCTCTAGCGTTAAACCAATGAACTCGATGAATGCAGCGGGAGACAACTGCGCTTTTATCCTGCTACAATGTTAAACTCTTGATG